>NC_081782.1:30665085-30965085 GCF_963082965.1 Carassius carassius | reverse complement strand
TTTATTTGTTACTCTTACTTTTATCTGTATGACCAAAAATGAGTATTTTATGAGCAAGTGAGAGTACCGTGCCTCCATCTGTCCTGCTGTGAGCGCACTTCTGTTCAGTTTCCACACACACTGCAATAGCTCACATTTATGTAGGTTAACATTAGATTGAGCGGCCATGTAAAGTTATTACTACATACATCGTTTAGATGAAAAGCTATATTTGAAGTCTATGAATGATATTTGGGCTTTTGGATGTAGGCTACTGCCCGATGTAGGCTACTATTCCCACATAGAACAGCCGTTAACGATCTGTCCTTCACCAGCCACATTAAAGCAAACAGGAGAAGAGCATAAAGACACAGGGCGAGTACAATTGAGTTCAAAATTAAAATATAAGCCTACATTTTATACTTTATTTATTTCACATGGAGCAGCATTAGCGTTCGACTTGAAGCAGCACTGCACAGAATGATCACTGTATGACATCAAAGTACCGATGTCATAGCGAGTGAGCGATCTGAATGCATTGGATCCGTGTGCTCTCTTATCGCTCGCGCAGTACTTTAACGTCATACAAAGACCATTATGTGCAGCTGCTTCAAGTTGAACGAGCCTAATGCTGCTCCATGTGAAAGGGTGCAGGTGATGGAGATTTACTGCTGATTACACAACCGGCTTTACTGACAAGATAAATTAAATATCGCGTGTGATTTATCGTGCAGCTCAACTGCCTAAATAAAGTATAAAGTATCGGTAAACTAAACCAAACGTGTTAACAGGTTAGATATCAGCCTACTCGGACTACATAGCGTGCAGAAAATATCACAATACACTAAGGGAATTTTTCTTGGCTAATTACCTGAGATCATCCGGGATTTGTCTGCTGACACTGGTTATCCAACTTCACACAGCAGCCACGAGTCGCATTGGAGTGACGTCAACTCCCCCTTGGACTGATTGGCTAGAGGAGCAGCTGTCAATCTAGAACTAGTGGGCCAATTTACATGAAACTCAAACTGCAACTTTTAGAAACGCAAGCACAGAACGTGGAAACAAGAGCAAAGGGGAGAAAACCACAAACACACACAAAAAAATAACATGAGCAGGAAACCTGATTTTGTTTGCAATTTGGAAAATTTTGAATTCATGTTTCAGTTTTGTTGTATCCATGACTGCGCTGTTTGTAATTTCAAAAAAATAGCATTTGTTTTTTGGTGCGTTATTATTTTACGCGTGTTTTTAAATATTTTATTTATGCTTATTATTTTTCGATCTGTGACTGCAATACATTTGGCGGGATTCTAATCCCATAGGGGTGTAGACATAGTCTCAAAAATATTTGCAGGAATCTCATTTTTCTTGATATCTTCTTCAGATTTGAAATAGAAACTCATGAGACATTTGACTCTCAACCCATTAATTTTCTAGATTGTTTTTTATATCAAATAATAAAAAAAGAAAAAAAATCAGTGTGGTAATTTTTTTTAATTTAAAGCCCAAAGGGTCCTCTTTCCACAGTCACCAAAATTATGTGTATAACAAACATAAGTAAGGAACTGTTACAATTTTAAGTTAGGTACTGGCAAGTAGCACTGGACGAGAGTAGTATCCTGAAAACTGCTTTTGTCACCAAGTACAACCAGAGTTTGTTTGTCTTGTGTTTTGGTTGAAAAATCCTGGAGCAATGTTCCAAAGGCTGATGAATAAAGTTCTGCAAGGTCTTATAGGCAAGTGCTGTTTTGTGTACATTGACGACATTGTCGTAAACTCCAGAGACATACATAAACACTTCCAAGATCTGAAGAAGGTGTTTGCTGCATTGGAATCAACCGGCTTGACACTTAATCTTAAAAAGTGTAAATTGGTAAGAAAATCACTGACTTTTCTAGGACACATCATTTCGGAAGAAGAGATTAAGACAGAGGATTCCAAAGTGAATGCTGTTAGGAATTTTCCTACCCCCAAAAAATGTTAAAGAAGTGGAGCGATTCTTAGGTCTTGCTTTGTGGTATCATCGCTTTATTACATATTTTTCAGAACATACTGCTCCACTGAATGCACTTAAGAAGAAGGATGTACCATGGAACTGGTCTGAAAAGTGCCAACATTCTCTAGAGCAGGGGTGCCCAACTCTGCTCCAGGCGATCGACTGTCCTGCAAAGTTTTGCTCCAACCCTAATCAAACACACCTGCATTTAATTTTTAAGTGAGCCTGAAGACCTTAATTAGTTGCTTCAGGTGTGTTTGATTAGGATTGGAGCTAAACTTTGCAGGACAGTCGATCGCCTGGAGCAGAGTTCGGCAGTTCATCATTGAATTCAGTGATGTCATCTCTGTTCAGTTAAATAGTGTCTGTGCATTTATTTGCAATCAAGTCAACGATATCGCTGTAGATGAAGTGACCCCAACTAAGCAAGCCAGAGGCGACAGCGGCAAGGAACCGAAACTCCATCGGTGACAGAATGGAGAAAAAAACCTTGGGAGGAACCAGGCTCAGTTGGGGGGCCAGTTCTCCTCTGACCAGACGAAACCAGTAGTTCAATTCCAGGCTGCAGCAAAGTCAGATTGTGCAGAAGGATCATCTGTTTCCTGTGGTCTTGTCCTGGTGGTCCTCTGAGACAAGGTCTTTACAGGGGATCTGTATCTGGGGCTCTAGTTGTCCTGGTCTCCGCTGTCTTTCAGGGATGTAAAGGTCCTTTCTAGGTGCTGATCCACCATCTGGTCTGGATACGTACTGGATCCGGGTGACTGCAGTGACCCTCTGATCTGGATACAGACTGGATCTGGTGGCTACGGTGACCTCGGAATAAGAGAGAAACAGACAAATATCAGCGTAGATGCCATTCTTCTAATGATGTAGCAAGTACATAGGGTGTTATAGGAAGTGATTCCGGTTCCGGTTAACCTAATTACTGCAGCCTAAAAATCCTTTAACGGATTTGGATATTAAAAGCATATAAGTATGTTATGTGTAAGCCAGGTTAAAGAGATGGGTCTTTAATCTAGATTTAAACTGCAAGAGTGTGTCTGCCTCCCGAACAATGTTAGGTAGGTTATTCCAGAGTTTAGGCACCAAATAGGAAAAGGATCTGCCACCCGCAGTTGATTTTGATATTCTAGGTATTATCAAATTGCCTGAGTTTTGAGAATGTAGCGGACGTAGAGGATTATAATGTAAAAGGAGCTCATTCAAATACTGAGGTGCTAAACCATTCAGGGCTTTATAAGTAATAAGCAATATTTTAAAATCTATACGATGTTTGATAGGGAGCCAGTGCAGTGTTGACAGGACCGGGCTAATATGGTCATACTTCCTGGTTCTAATAAGAACTCTTGCTGCTGCATTTTGGACTAGCTGTAGTTTGTTTACTAAGCGTGCAGAACAACCACCCAATAAAGCATTACAATAATCTAACCTTGAGGTCATAAATGCATGGATTAACATTTCTGCATTTGACATTGAGAGCATAAGCCGTAATTTAGATATATTTTTGAGATGGAAAAATGCAGTTTTACAAATGCTAGAAACGTTGCTTTCTAAGGAAAGATTGCGATCAAATAGCACACCTAGGTTCCTAACTGATGACAAAGAATTGACAGAGCAACCATCAAGTCTTAGACAGTGTTCTAGGTTTTTACAAGCCGAGTTTTTAGGTCCTATAAATAACACCTCTGTTTTTTTCAGAATTTAACAGTAAGAAATTACTCGTCATCCAGTTTTTTATATCGACTATGCATTCCATTAGTTTTTCAAATTGGTGTGTTTCACCGGGCCGCGAAGAAATATAGAGCTGAGTATCATCAGCATAACAGTGAAAGCTAACACCATGTTTCCTGATGATATCTCCCAAGGGTAACATATAAAGCGTGAAGAGTAGCGGCCCTAGTACTGAGCCTTGAGGTACTCTATACCGCACTTGTGATCGATATGATACATCTTCATTCACTGCTACGAACTGATGTCGGTCATATAAGTACGATTTAAACCATGCTAATGCACTTCCACTGATGCCAACAAAGTGTTCAAGTCTATGCAAAAGAATGTTGTGGTCAATTGTGTCAAACGCAGCACTAAGATCCAATAAAACTAATAGAGAGATACACCCACGATCAGATGATAAGAGCTGATCATTTGTAACTCTAAGGAGAGCAGTCTCAGTACTATGATACGGTCTAAATCCTGACTGGAAATCCTCACATATACAATTTTTCTCTAAGAAGGAATATAATTGTGAGGATACCACCTTTTCTAGTATCTTGGACAGAAACGGGAGATTCGAGATTGGTCTATAATTAACTAGTTCTTTGGGGTCAAGTTGTGTTTTTTTTGATGAGAGGCTTAATAACAGCCAGTTTGAAGGTTTTGGGGACATATCCTAATGACAATGAGGAATTAATTATAGTCAGAAAAGGACCTATGACTTCTGGAAGCACCTCTTTTAGGAGTTTAGATGGTATAGGGTCTAACATACATGTTGTTGGTTTAGATGATTTAACAAGTTTATACAATTCTTCCTCTCCTATAGTAGAGAATGAGTGGAACTGTTCCTCAGGGGATCTATAGTGCACTGTCTGATGCAATACTTTAGCTGACGGCTGAATGGTTGCAATTTTATCTCTAATAGTATCGATTTTAGAGGTAAAGTAGTTCATAAAGTCATTACTGCTGTGGTGTTGGGAAATGTCAACACTTGTTGAGGCTTTATTTTTCGTTAATTTAGCCACTGTATTGAATAAATACCTGGGGTTATGTTTGTTTTCTTCTAAAAGAGAAGAAAAGTAATCGGATCTAGCAGTTTTTAATGCTTTTCTGTAGGATAGGTTACTATCCTGCCAAGCAATACGAAATACCTCTAGTTTTGTTTTCCTCCAGCTGCGCTCCATTTTTCGGGCTGCTCTCTTTAGGGTGCGAGTATGCTCATTATACCATGGTGTCGAACTGTTTTCCTTAACCTTCCTTAAGCGTAAAGGATCAACTTTATTTAAAGTGCTAGAAGAGAGAGAGTCCATAGTTTCTGTTACATCATGAAGTTGTTCTGAGGTTTTGGATATGTTTAGGAATTTGGATACATCAGGAAGATAACTTAAAAAGCAGTCTTTTGTGGTAGAAGTGATGGTTCTTCCATACTTGTAACAAGAAGTAGAATTTACAATTTTGGCTATATGAAGTTTGCACAGAACTAAATAATGATCTGAGATATCATCACTTGGCTGAATAATTTCAACACTATTAACATCAATTCCATGTGACAGTATTAAATCTAGAGTATGATTTCTACAATGAGTAGGTCCTGAAACATGTTGTCTAACACCAATAGAGTTCAGAATGTCTATAAATGCTGATCCCAATGCAACTTTTTCATTATCAACATGGATATTAAAATCACCAACTATTAAAACTTTATCTGCAGCCAGAACTAACTCGGATGTAAAATCACCAAACTCTTTAATAAAGTCTGTATGGTGCCCTGGTGGCCTGAATACAGTAGCCAGTACAAACATAACAGGGGATTTATCATTAACATTTGTTTCTCTGGATAATGTTAAATGAAGCACCATTACTTCAAACGAGTTATACTTGAAGCCTGCCCTCTGAGAAATCCTGAAAACGTTGTTATAAATTGAAGCAACACCTCCACCTTTGCCTTTTAGACGCGGCTCATGCTTATAACAGTAATCTTGGGGGGTGGACTCATTTAAAATAATGTAATCATCAGGTTTTAGCCAGGTTTCTGTCAAACAGAGCACATCCATATTATGATCAGTGACCATATTATTTACAAAAAGTGTTGTCGTAGAAAGGGATCTGATATTCAATAAGCCAAGCTTTATCATTTGTTTATCCATATTTTGTCTGTTTTTTATTTGTTGAACCTCAATTAAATTGTTAATCTTAACTTGGTTTGGACGTTTTTTGTATGTTCTAGTTCGGGGAACAGACACAGTCTCTATAGTGTGATATCTAGTTGAAAAAGTCTCTATGTGCTGAGAATTAACTGACCTCTGTGACGGGAGGCAGCTAGCAGACGGTCGGTTTAGCCAGTCTGTCTGCTTCCTGACCTGGGCCCCAGTTAGTCAAGTATAAACACTAAGACTATTTGCCATATTTCTAGAGAGAAGAGTGGCGCCACCCCAGGAGGGATGAAGACCATCTCTTTTCAACAGGTCAGGTCTGCCCCAAAAGCTCGTCCAATTGTCTATGGAACCTATGTTATTCTGTGGGCACCACTTAGACATCCAGCCATTTAGTGATGACAATCTGCTATGCATCTCATCACCACGTTAAGCAGGGAGGGGACCAGAGCATATTACAGTGTCTGACATCGTGCTTGCAAGTTCACACACCTCTTTAATGTTATTTTTAGTGATCTCCGACTGGCGAAGTCGAACATCATTAGCGCCGGCATGAATAACAATTTTACTGTATTTACGTTTAGCATTAGCCAGCACTTTTATATTTGCCAAGATGTCAGGCGCTCTGGCTCCCGGTAAACATTTGACTATGGTGGCTGGTGTCTCTAAAGTCACGTTCCGTACAATGGAATCACCAATAACTAGAGCACTTTCCTCAGGTTTCTCAGTGGGTGCGTCACTGAGTGGGGAGAACCTGTTTAATGTTTTGATCGGAACAGAAGAGCGGTGTTTTGACCCACGCCTCACCGTCACCCAGTTGCCCTGCTGCAGGGGCTCTGTTTCCGTAACCGAACAATGTACAGGAATCCCTGAGCTAGACGCATCCAAAGCCATATCTAGAGCCCTAACATTCTTACTGTCCTCAATTAAAGTTTGGATGCGTGTCTCTAATTCTGAAATCTTCTCTGTCAGCCTAACTATTTCCCTGCATTTATCACATGTGAATCCCTCATCAGCAACAGAGATAGATAAACTGTACATGTGGCAAGAGGTGCAAATAACAGTAGCAGGAGAAGCCATTACTCACCGTGCTTGATTAAATATTCTTACTGTGGTTGTTTGATGAACTTGTGAAAACCGGAGCGAGAGAGAGGAGAAAAGACAACGCTAATGACAAGCTAATGAGTGCTAATGCTTTGCAGGTGCAAATAATTGGTTTGCAATCAATTCATCTTGGCAGGAGAGTACCAAATATACTCCAGCAGAGATTGCTCTAGGACGCAAGTTGAAAGGACCCCTGGAATTATTCCAATATCATTTACCTGACCCTGACCAGTCTGCATATGAAGTTATTGAACGCCAACAATCGCTCTTTTAAGAGTGAAAGAGAATGTTATGAGAGCCCAGAGTAGACGACAGAGATACTACAACCGTAAGAAATGGCAAGAGACCTTCCAAGAAGGGAAACTTGTCTGGGCTCGTACTCACCTGTTGTCTCGTGCAAGGGGTTCCTATACAGCCAAGTTAGCTCCTAAGTGGCAAGGGCCTGCCGAAGTTTTAAAACAGTTGAACAATGTAAATTACAGATTTGAGATGTCAACCGAACCCAAGCAAGTGGAAACCTACCATGTAGAAAATCTGTAAAGGTTCTATGGCCAGGTCAGGCCTTCTTCTGAAAGGTGGGAGTGTGTAACAGATCTAGTAAGCTGTTACTTTACTTTCTTATTTAAAGTGAGTGGTTATTTTACTCCCAATCATAAGGTGACATTAGAGAGTCATTATGAGTGAAGTTTCTCTAGATCAGAGAATAAGAGGAGTAGGAAGTTTGAGAAAGGACACTTTGGTAATGTAGACATTAGCGATGTATGGGGAATGATTCGAAAAACGTGAGGGATACATCATTTTAACAGGATACCAGTTTTAATAAGTGGAAATAGACACGTTATTAGAAACAAAGAAAAGGCAGAGGTTTTGGCTGAAGCATTTGTAAAGGTGCATAGTAAAGATAACATTTCAGATGAAATGAGGGAAAAAAGAGAACAAAAAGTAAGAGATAATCCAGATGTGTTAAATCAAAAAGTTTTCTCAGAAAATCCAATGGATGCCTTATTTACATTGAATGAACTAAAACGGTCACTAAAAGGGGTAAGACATACTTCTCCAGGGAAAGATGAAGTGTGTTATCATATGATCAAGAATCTATCAGATAAAGCCTTAGAGGTAATCTTAAAATTTTACAATGAAGTATGGAAATCAGGGAAGCTCCCATATTCGTGGAAACAAGGCATTATAGTACCTATTGCAAAACCTGGGAAAGACCACTCAATTCCGATGAACTATAGACCTATTGCTTTAACATCAAACATATGCAAAGTAATGGAAAGAATGGTTATGTCACCAGTATTATTTTATTTGGAAACCAAAAATTTGTTATATCCATATCAGAGTGGATTCAGAAAGGGACGTAGTAGACTAAATGCAGTTGTATGCTTGGAGAATGAAATAAAGAAAGCTCTAATGAAAAAAGAAGCGGATAATAGGAGTTTTTTTTGACATCGAGAAAGCGTATGATATGGTGTGGAAGCAAGGGCTGTTAATTAAATTAGATCGAATGGGCATTGAGGGGAGGTTATATAACTGGATTATGGATTTCTTGCAAGAACGAACAATACAAGTGAGAGTAGGTACTGAATACTCTGATATTTACCAAGTAGATAATGGAACCCCTCAAGGAAGTGTTTGTAGTCCCATACTTTTTAATATAATGATAAATTATATTTTTGGGGAAATTGAATTAGGAATAGGAAAAGCACTATATGCGGATGATGGAGCTTTGTGGAAAAAAGGGAAGAACATTCAGTATGTAGGGCAGAAAATGCAGGAGGCTATAGATGTTGTTGGAAATTGGGCTAATCAATGGGGTTTTAATTTTTCAGTCGCAAAAACCCAGGTAATATGTTTTTCAAAGAGGAAGAAAACACCTGAAAGTAAACTAAAACTGTATAATCAAACATTAGAGCAAGTATCACTAATAAGGTATCTGGGAGTATGGATGGATTCCAAATTAACATTTGGGTCACATATTCAGAAGTTCGTAGATAAATGTAAGAAAGGAGTCAATGTGCTGAGGTGTTTTGCAGGAGTGGATTGGGGAGTGTACAAAGGTTCAAGGATGGAAAGGAAGAGGACGAGGGGTCGGCTTGACTGCTGAAGATTTTATTAATAAATAAACTTATCACAACGGTGTCTCTCACACCGGCAACAACAAACTAATAACACTTCCGGGTTGCGGCTTCCAGCTCGTGCGGTAGTCAGCAGTCCTTCTCTCTACTACTCCGGTTTCCCCTGGCGTTAAATACTCTCTCCATGCCAATTACTGAAACAAGAGACAGGTGTTGATTATTTCCGTTCAACCCGCTCACTCACTGTTCGTCTCCCGACTCTCTCTCCCGCTGCAGGCTTCGCTAAACCACGCCTCCGCCTCCACATACCCCCACCGCCCGACTCAGGCCGGGGAGCCATCCGGCCTGCAGCCCCCCTCCCCCCATTTCTGGAGAGGAAGTCGGCCGCAGCCATCTGAACACCCGGTATGTGGATCACTTTGAAATTAATGGTGCTGTACTTAGTCTCTCTCCTAGAGAGCTTGCGACTAATGTACAGCACCCGTCGTTCCTCTCCCTCGATCTCCTGAGACAGGACTGCCCCCAGCCCCCTGTTCCTATGCGTCTGTCTGCAACAGAAAAGGGAGAGAGAAATTAGGACCGTGTAACAACGGCCCGCCACATAGCGCAGCCTTCACTTGGGTAAAGGCCTGCTGACACGGCTCCGTCCACTGGACTGTATCTGGTTTCTCCTTTTTAGTAAGGTCAGTCAAGGGGCTGGTGAGGTCCGAATAATTAGGCACAAACCGTCTATAATATCCAGCCAGCCCCAGGAACTGTCTCACCTCCTTTTTGGTCTTAGGACGCGGACAGGTCGCAACCGCGGCTGTCTTGTCAATTTGGGGACGCACCTGTCCATGCCCCAAGTGGAAGCCCAGATACCTTACTTCCACACGCCAAACCGCACACTTCTTCGGGTTGGCCGTGAGTCCAGCCCCTCTCAGCGACCTCAAGACCGCCCTCAAATGCTGCATATGCCGCTGCCAATCATTACTAAATATAATGATATCGTCCAAGTAGGCAGCCGCATATGCAGCATGGGGTCGCAGGATCTTGTCCATGAGCCGCTGAAAGGTGGCTGGGGCCCCGAACAGCCCGAATGGAAGGGTAACAAATTGGTGTAAACCAAGCGGCGTTGTGAAAGCTGTCTTTTCTTTGGATAAAGGAGACAAGGGGATCTGCCAATACCCCTTTGTTAGGTCCAACGTCGAATAAAAACGAGCCGCGCCGAGCCGATCAAGTAACTCGTCAACCCGCGGCATTGGAGACGCGTCCAATTTTAACACAGCATTCACCTTGCGGTAATCCACACAGAAACGGACTGAGCCGTCCATTTTCGGAACCAAAACTATCGGGCTCGCCTAGTTGCTGTTGGATTCTTCTATTACTCCCATTTCAAGCATGGTGCCTAATTCAGCCTGAACTACCTTTTTCTTATGCTCAGGCAAGCGATACAGCCGGCTGCGAACTACCACAGTCTCGATATGGTGCTGAATCAGGTTGGTACGGCCGGGTAGGGGCGAGAACACGTCGGCAAATTCAGCCTGCAATCTTGCTACGTCAGTGAGCTGGGACGGCGAGAGGTGATCTCCACCTGGGGCCAGGGTGAGGGACTGAGATTTGACATTCGCCTCCGGCCCAAGATCCTCCTCTCCACTAATCACCATCGCCAACATCACTGCCTCCACCTCCTTCCATTTTTTAAGGAGATTGAGGTGGTATATTTGATGTGCCCCGTTCCTATCCAACCGTATAACCTCATAATCGAGCTCTCCAACTTGTCGTGCGACCTCAAACGGTCCCTGCCACTTTGCCATTAATTTGGAGCTTGATGTTGGGAGTAATACAAGTACTTTCTCTCCCGGTGCAAATTTGCACTTATCCCAAGTTTTGGCGTCTTCCTGCCTCTTCCCTCACGGGCCCGAGCCTCAGAAGGTTGGTGATCTGTTCCTTTCCTTGACAGAACTCAGACTGTGAATGGAGGTTGATCTGTTGCAGTCTCACCTTCGCAAGCCGGAGACTCAGAACGTTTGTTGATCTGTTATTGCCTCTTCCCTCACAGGACTCAGACTCAGTACAAGGAGTGTCTTTCTTGTTATGTTAGTGTCTCTCCTGACAGGACTCAGACTCAGAGCCGGTGAAGCTGTTATTGCCTCTTCCCTCACGGGACTCAGACTCGGTACAAGGAGTGTCTTTTGGGAAGGTTCAATTATCTCTTTTCGATGATGAAGAGATTGCAATCTGGCAATCTGTTCTCCATTTCTAGACTGTGATTGGCTGTTTCCATCAGAGTGGCGGGACACGGTGTGGCCCACCCTCCTTTCCTCCTGTGGAACTCTTTTGCATAGTCCAAACACACATTCAGAAAAGTGTCACTAAAGGTTTACCAGTGTATTTTTTCACATACCAAACCAAAACCATAATACCTTATGAAATAAGGTGAAATAATATTGAAATGAAATAATATCACAAACACATTAAGTCCAAACATGATGGGTAAAGATTGAGCTGTCATGCATGTATTCATTTGTCCATTAACAGCTGAGTTTGTGTAAGATTTTGCATTACATGTCGCTGTCACTGAGAATACTTATTTCTCTGAATAAGTATAAGACGTGTGTTTAAGTTTGCATCAGTTTAAGGTTTGAGAACATAGTTATTAATCGATTTGGACAGAGCTCTTTGATCCCTCTTTGTTTCACCCATTGCTGCTGCGTCCAGAGGTCATAAGGAATTTTTATGGCGATCACAGGCCTAAACCTGAGGAATCAGTCTGTTGGTGGGTGCTTATGTTAGTCCACCAAGATCCAATCAAAATGTAGGAAACCTTTGCCCACTATTGAGGTCAGAGAGGGGCCCTGGAATGTGCTGTCCATTACAAGACCAATATAATCATTTGGTTTTAGCCAGGTTTCAGTCAAACAGAGTACATCAAAACTATTATCTGTTATCATTTCATTTACAATAACTGCTCTGGGTGTGAGTGATCTAATTTTTATGAGCCCAAACTTTAAAAATTGTTTTTATTCATTTATTTAAATTTTTTTCTGGTTCAAACCACGATACGATTTTTCTAGATCCTACATTAAATTTATATTTTGACCCCACTATTCGGGGAACAACCTTCGTCTTAATAAATTGGACTGCACAGGTACTTCTATCATTTAAGTGGGTAGAACAAAAGTCATCATAGTAGTTATTTAAGAATTGGCTTACTAGTCATATGGAGCAAAGTGTCCTGGAGATGTTGTCCGAGAGGAGTTCTGCTCCAACTCTGCTGGGGTGCAGGCCATCAGCATGAAAAAGCCTAGGACGCTCCAATAAAATATTGCAATTACCAACAAAGAGCAATTTCTGTTCTTTACACCATGACAATAATCATTCTTTTAAAGCAACAAGTCTACTGAACCTTTCGTGTCCTCGTCGATACGTGGGCAGTGGTCCTGACACAATGATCGTCGCCGTGGGTGTCATGCCGTGAAAATTAAAAATATTGGAGAGGGTTTTTTTCACCCGTCCCCTCCTCCTCACACTTAACGCACACGCAGGTTGCCAGAATGAAGACACCAACCGGAACGAGCGCACTTCAGAATCAGAATGAGCTTTATTGCCAGGTATGTTTACACATAATAGGTAATTTGTTTTCGTGACAGAAGATTCCACAGTGCACCAGAATGACAGCGAAAGAACCAAAAAAAAACATAATATAAAAATAAAAAAATGTATACTGTATGTGCAGGTATATTACAATAGGCAATTTTGTATGTACAGGTATATTATGTGCAAATTTGAAGTGCAGACTAAGTATGTGTGTTAGATAAGTGTATGTGTGTATAAATAGTGTTGTGTGTTCCACGGTTATTATCAAATGTCCATTAGATGGATTGCCTGGGGGTAGAAACTGTTCCTGTGTCTGATCGTTCTGGTGCTTAGAGCTTTGTAGTGTCGACCAGATGGCAACAGTTCAAAGAGGAAGTGTGCTGGATGTGAGGGGTGCAGAGTGATTTTGCAAGCCCTTTTGCTCACTCTGGATAAGTACAGTTCTTGAATAGAAGGGAGAGTTGTACCAATGATTCGCTTAGCAGTCCGGACTACCCTCTGTAGTCTTCTGAGGTCAGGTTTGATAGCTGAGCTGAACCAGACAGTTACTGAAGTGCAGAGGACGGATTCAATAATGACGGAGTAGAACTGTTTCAGCAACTCTTGTGGTGGGTTGAATTTCCTCAGCTGTTGAAGGAAGTAAAACCTCTGCTGGGGCCTTTTTCACAATGGAGTTATGGTGGTGATCAGTGGAGTTGTGGTGCCCAGGAACCTGAATGACTCCACTGCAGTCACAGTGATGTCCATGATGGTGAGTTGGAGGAGAGCAGGGGGGTTTCTCCTGAAGCCCACTATCATCTCCACTGTTTTGAGCATGTTCAGCTCCAGGTTGTTGAGACTGCACAAGACAGTCAGCTCTTTAACCTCCTGTCTGTATAAACAGACTCGTCACTGTCCTGAATTAGGTCGATGAGTGTGATGTCGTCAGCAAACTTCAGGAGCTTGACAGAGGGGTCTTTAGATGTGCAGTCATTGGTGTACAGGGGGAAGAGCAGTGGGGAGAGAACGCAGCCTTGAGGAGCTCCAGTGCTGGTTATATGGGTGGTGGATGTGTATTTTCCCAGCCTCACTAGCTGCTGCCTGTCTTTCAAAAAGCTGTTGATCCACTGACAGATGGAGGTGGGCACAGACAGCTGAGTTAGTTTGGACAGAAGAAGGTTTGGGATGATAGTTTTAAAGGGTTAGTTCACCCAAATATTAAAATTTTGTCATTAATGACTCACCCTCATGTCGTTCCAAACCCGTAAGACCTCCGTTCATCTTCGGAATACAGTTTAAGATATTTGGGATTTAGTCTGAGAGCTTTCTGTCCCTCCACTGAAAATGTATGTATGGTATACTGTCCATGTCCAGAATGGTAATAAAAACATCTTCAAAGTAGTCCATGTGACATCAGAGGGTCAGTTAGAATTTTTTGAACCATCAAAAATACATTTTGGTACAAAAATAGCAAAAACTACGACTTTATTCAGCATTGTCTTCTCTTCCGGGTCTGTCGTGAGCTTGTTCACAGCACTGCAGTTTAGTGATATCTGTTTCGCTGACGAATCATTCGATTTAATCTTCTAGAACCAGTTCACCAAATCAAACTGAATCGTTTGAAATGGTTCACGTCTCCAATAAGCATTAATCCACAAATGATTTAAGCTGTTAACTTTTTTTAATTTGGCTGACACTCCCTCCCTCTGTGTTGTTGTTCTGTCTCTGTGATCTGATCAGCGAGTTTCTGTAAAGCCAGGCTCACGTGCACATGCGGATGTAAACACTCACTAGAATAAATTAGTAAAACACAGCGAATAGAAAGGTTTGCAAGGTTTTGTTAAGGAAGAATGTTTCTAGATCTGAAAAAGCACATTAGAGCCCTGCGCGGGACTGTTTACTTAAACCGGGACCCGCCCGCTCCCACTGAATGTATGACCAGGCCCGCCCACTCCTACAACCTATGTGTTCCACTCCCGCCCGCACCCGCAATGTTTGTGTCGACTCCCGCGGACTTTAACTCAGAGCTTGTGAAAGATAGGTACTCAGACTAAATATTCGTTCAAGTTAACATCCAGAATAACCGATTTTAAACATGATTGCATTTAAATAATATGAAGTAACCGATCCTAAACCAAAGTGCCACACATACATTGTTTTTTTATTTTTTTTATTTTTTATTAGCGTTATAAAACATTAACCATTAAAACAAAACCGAAACTAGCAGCATATCAGTTTTTTCAAATGCAGGCAAGGCCTACTGCATAGACGCACCAAACGATTAACTATAAAATAACTTTAACATTAAATAAACACAGATAACTTTGAAAATTCTATATATAAATGAATACCAAAGACTTTTGCACTCTCTCTGTCTATATTATGAAAACTAGTAAATATAACCCTAATTTAAATAAATTTCATTTTCCCTAATAGTAATTCCAAATGACAATAGTCTGTTTCTCTATTCAAACGGTCGAGTCGAGTAAGTGCGGTTGAGTAAGCGGTCGAGTAAGTGCATTTATTCAGCGATCACAATCACAAACAATACAGTCAAGATCTCATGATAGAACACAGACCGGCTGAACGACACTTTCATTAGATTGCTAAACTCCAGCTTGTTAGTGTTTTCAGATCATCGTCGGCAGCACTTCTGCGATGAGGAGTAAGCACGTGCTCATGGTTGCAAGATTGCTTAAAATAAGAACACATATTTTCAAAACAGCTACACATAAAGTCATGGTGTCAGTAATGGAACATAGAGTGATTTTTAGGGCTGGACAATACAGAGATGAAATACTGTAAATGATCCTTTGGCTTTAGATCTACTGTAGCTACATTGTGTTTATTATTTTGTCTAGCACAGACATCAGTGCCAAAGTATTTCAGGCAAATTCATTCATCCATTCATTTAACCAGGGTATATAACCGGCCAGAAAATGTATCCTTGTAACAGCGAAGCTCTGATTCAGGGATTTAAATCAGTTTCAGCAGATAACTCTTGTTATCTGGCAACCGCTCTCATAAAAGCTCTCGGAGTAGAGGCACGTAGAGCAGTCCACAGTGACATGTCCCTTTTTTGGACGTTCTTTTGGGAAAGTATACTTGAATTTGAAGTATTCAATATTCCCGATATTTTCACATTTTACATCGTCTTCAAATTATTCTGATACTATCGCTAATATTCGATATATCACCCAGCCCTACGTAGCGTTATCACTCTTAATATAGGTGAACAGATGTCATATATTACATTTCCCTATGGGATCAGCTTAACCAAAGCAAAGTCAACAGAGATTTTGCTTCATTAAAGAAGCCGAGTGTAGATGACAGCAAACCAATATCCCATACTGAGAACCGTACAATATATGTACAGTACAGTGGTCTGGGCAGAGTCAGTCAATCACATTTCCTCCTAATAGATTAGATATTTAAAATACAAAGCTCTAACGTTGTCATGTTTTTTGACCAAACTACCAACTGTACACTTTAATACTTGAGTGAAATGATTCCTAATAGTTTATTGTGCAGGAAGATCTAAGTGCCTTTCTACAAATTGCCCGCTCCATAGCTTGGCCATCACAGATGAGATGAAGACCAGTAAAAGAGGGTGTTGAGTTCTGTCCACCCTACAGCTCTCCTTAAGCATTTGTCTTGACCTTCAAATCCTGTCTGCATATGAACCTCACATCTTTCTTCACCAGCTTTCACCCACCCTCGATTCGTTTTCCCCACCCAAATTCTCACAGAACTCTTCATCTAGTTTATGAAATACACACATGCTCATCATGCGCAAGGAAGACCTTACGACTACAATGCTTGGCAAAACTAAGCCATATGAGAATGCTATTGGAATGCACTGAGACTGCCATGTGAGACACAGTTTTTTTGTGCCACTTTTCTCAGAGTTCTTCAAATGCACTGGACATGTCAGACCTTGGAAACTGAGAATGTTTTGTTTAGAAGCATTGAAGAAAAGGGCTTAGCTTATCTCTGTATGTCTGCAGCTGATTAGGAGAAATGTATCACTGTTTTGCTGGTGGAAAGGGTGTTGCTTGAGGGTTGTTAATGAAGTCAAAAAATGTCATAGAGGTTCTTTACTGTAGGGCTAGGTCACCCGAAAAAAAAAAAAGCAAATTCTGTAATGATTTCTTTACTCTATTGTTATACTTGAGCACTAAAGCACAAAGTGAGAATTTATAAGAACCTTCACTCTGTTGAGTAGTTCATAGATTTATGTAATGAACTACCCACAATTTTACTAATCCTCAGCATTAGATAGCTGATTACTTATAAACTGCTGTTAACCCATCATTGAGTTTAGAATTTTGTTTTGCATGCTAAAGATATCAAATTTTTGTTACACAGATGAAAAGAAATGTGTTTAAAACAACTTGAATGTGAAAAGTAAATTACTGTACATGTTTTCAAACATTTCATAGTGAAAAACATCCCCAGTTCCACTACTGAGCTCTCAAATCCTTGACCTACTTCTCAGGCGTCTATACGAACTCTCATTTCTGATACTGTCCACACACTGGCTGGACAATGGCCAGATCAGCCCCCCGCTCTTTTACTGAATTATTCTCACATTTACCCATGCCAAGTCAGGGTGGGTCCCCCTGTACTGCGAATGATTTGCCAGCAAGCCCTGTTAGAACAATTGAGTCGGATTGGCCATCACTTTGGGAACCAATTAAGTGTCAAATCAATCACCATGAAATGCAGTACTTGGCTAGAATCCGAAAAATATTATTCAGCCATCACCTCAGCTCGATCCACAGGGGCTGGCACTGCACTGGGATAATGGAGGAAATCTACAGCACAATCCCCTCTCAATGGAAACATGGGGAATTATTCAGAAAGGAACAAAGCTTGCTCCCTCTATGTTTTCTGTCAGCAGAGGAAATAGTATGCAAAGAGGGTTTATTGGATCAAATATTAAAAAATGTTGCATCTACATTTGGGTGATTTGGTGATTAGTGTGAATGTCTGGGGTGAGAGATCACTGAAAATACATTTGGATAAGCATGGATAACAAGAATAAATAAAAAATAACACTATCCTGAAAATCGAGGCTTTTAAAAAGGATAGTATTAATTGTGACACATGATAGTTTCCCATTTGAGTTCATAATAAAGTCATGGGGAAACAGAGAATAAGACATACGGTTCAAATTGTATAGCCATTTTTCTTTCTACTGGATCAACAAAAAAAGGTCAACAGCTTTACAAGGCATTTCAGACAAATGCCAAAATGTTTAGTCAAACTATATGAGCTGGTGCCAGCTTGTAACCATTACTCTGGAAATCCCACATATTTATGGCCATCAGAAATGACATGGTAGTGATGTACTAACATACAGTCCTTAATCAGGATAGGGTTGTTCTTGGCATGTGCACAGGTATGCAGTCTTGGAGGTATTAAGCATGAAATTATTTAAAGTTGTAGATAAGTTACAGAGGTCATGATGAAGTTAATTCACCAGAGACTGTCATTACACCAAAGTGGCCAATTTTTTTAGGCAATGTAAAAACGATTACTTGCTGTCCGTTGAGTCAGGCCCATATTTTACAAGTAAAAACAGCACAGTGTAATGATAGGAGTGGTCACACTATAGAAAATGTCTTGTGTGATATCTGCTATTGGAGCTTTTACAAGGCCTATTCAGACCAATTTTGTGCAGTGAATTTTGTAATATATATATATATATATATTTTTTTTTTTTTATTATTATTAAAGATTCTACTTAAAAGAGATTTAGTTTGGTGATGGCCAAAGAAAATTTGACTTAATATTGTAATTACAGTAAAAGGAAAACATTTACTTAGTTATATTAACAGTGCCGGAGAAAAAAGAAAAAAATTAAATCTGTGAAATATGAAATAATTGACAAATAATCACAAAATGTTCCAAAAGACGATTATGTTCAAAAGAAGGGGAAAAAGAACCACAACAAATTTTTGCAAGAATGCCTCAGTAAACACCTTTGCTTGCACTGGCCCATACAAGCCATAACTCCTCAGTGACAAGCCAAGTGGGAGTTAAAATGTGCGATGTGTTTTTTCTATAACTATATACAGTACAAGCACAGTAGATAAGTTATTTTCAAGGCAAGTAGAAGTTGATCCATAACTATCTAGGATATCCGTTACATCTAAATGATTTTTGGCCTTGATTTCTCATTGGTTTCCAAAACAATAATTGAAAGCAATTTCCTCATATATTGTCATATATTGTGTTTACTAATAAATTCACACCTTCGCCTGTTTAGACCAAGAAGCTTTAATATCTGGACAAAGCCATCCATAAATTTTTTGCCCTCCTGGTGTCTGCAACCATAAGAGCAGTACACAGCTACTTCTGAATAACTCTCAATGGAATATGATGTTTTTGGAAACATTGTGTGTAGGTAGAGCATAGGGACTAACTGGGCCATGCTAACTGGCCAAACCTTGAACCTTCGGTTTAGACTGAGCTGTAATTTTATACAGTTGACTTTTCAGTGCAACCAACCGTGACAAGATTTTGACTTCTTTTCTGCTCTCCACTGCCAGATGTGTTCTCTGTAAGCCAGAGACCTCGTGAAATCGAACCATGGCTACATGCACAACAGCTAAGCATGCAAACTCATAAGAGACTAAACAATATGCAATCAACACTTTAGTCTTTCTTGTCACACGAAGAACAACCCATTCAGTGTAGCCAAAAATGTGTCTGAAGTTATGTTATGGTGTCATAACTTTACAGTTTGTGACCATCTGATGAATATTCTATCTCTGCTTTTTTCTCTTTCTTCTTGTTTTCTGTATACTCAGTCAATGAGATCACCGCTACTTTTAGGAGAGAAAATATGCAGTCTTCGGCACAGAGAACTGTTCCCAGAAATCTGCAGGGGCTAATATGTTTCTGATTCTGCAGCCAAATAAATGTCACACTACTCTATTGATTAGCCTGAGAGAGTGGCCACAGGCTGATGCTTGGCACACTTCATTTTTTCTTTATGCTCTGTTCTATTCAAACTATATGTTTGCGTTTGATGCATCTCCCCTTGAAGTGTTTTGTTCTTTTGCCCAAATATTGAAAATTGTCAAAATATTTCAAGGTGGAACTTATATGCAAGATCTCCAAGCAATACCCCTAAACGTATTTGAGTAGCACTTTATGTTACAGGTCTGTTCAAGCCAAGTCAAATTTACTTGGACAGTGCTTTTCACAGAACACATATTTTCAAAACAGCTACACATAAAGTCATGGTGTCAGTAATGGAACATAGAGTGATTTTTAGGGCTGGATAATACAGAGATGAAATACTGTAAATGATCCTTTGGCTTTAGATCTACTGTAGCTACATTGTGTTTATTATTTTGTCTAGCACAGACATCAGTGCCAAAGTATTTCAGGCAAATTCATTCATCCATTCATTTAACCAGGGTAAAAAAAGTGATATGGCCTGGAAGTGACCTGGGTAAGATGGAGTGCCACATTATCAGAAAAATTATACAAAAACACTGTATCAAATTACAATTAAAAACATTTACAAGTTGATTCTTCCTAAAACAGCTCATAGATCAAGAATCTAAGATTTCATTGACACTTGAATGAATGAATGAATGAATGAATGAATGAATGATGCATTTATATACGTAGTGCTTTATTGTGAATTTTTGTACACCCAAAGCGCTTTACAATCATGTGGGGAGTCTCTCCTCAACCACCACCACTTAAGGTCTGCAACTTCAAGTTGTATTGTAAACAGTTCCAGTCATATGTTGCCACAAACTGAAAAGACAACCAAACTACCAAAATAGAGCACAAGCCCTTTTGTGTGAAGACAACAGTGCCCTTTGAAAGAACTGGCTCACACTGGCCCGACAGTGGAAAAGTGGCTATTGTGTTCTGCCCACAAGTAGCTTTCAAGCCAAGAGATTGTTTCATTTGACAATCCAGTTTGTTTTCAGTCTAGTTTTTAATATACTAAAATCAGCAGTATTGAAAGTCTTGGACAGATTAAATAAAAGTGATACACAATAATGACCTTTATCAAGCGCCTCAGTGATATCTTTTATAACCATAGTCTGTGGTCGTGCTGTGTTGCTCCCTACAGAGAGATTCAAAAACCTTTAAGACAAAATTCAGTTTAGAAATCGGCTTATAGTTACAGTTATTCGTATTGGATGGATCTCGTCCTTTGGACATTCCTCTGTTTTCCATGTTGTTATTCACGTCTATAATTTTAGGTACCTTAAACAATGTTCCTGCAGCAATAAAATGTTTATTAAAACAGTTCAGCATAGTTCCTTTATCCGAGATTTTGATGGTATTGTCCATTAAGCTTTAGGGAAACCCTGCAGCCTTTTATTTTTTATTTTTACACCGGAAATAGAGTCAAAATAGATTATGAGTAGTTTAATTAAAAAAAAACAATCAGCTTTGGCTTTCCTTGTCATCATTGTATATCTATTACGTAATTGCCTAAAACAAAGCCATTCGAATTCAAGATTTAAAATCTGTTATCCTGAATTAACATAACCAATTGTCCAAAAAGTATAAAAGTATAAAATTGTTCAAATTCAATTGGTAGTCATTTTGGCGATGATTTTAAGAAATGTAGGATATGGATTTAATTTCAGTTAACATTTAGCAATTTTAGTGAGCAAATAAGTCACTGTCATTTCACAGCCAACATATCAAGTGAGGTCAAGTCAATAGAGATGTTGAGCAGTATGGCAGAGCAGGTTCGGTTGCACTTTATTTTACAGTACGTGTACTAACATGTACTTATAGTGTACTTACAGTGTAAGAAAGTTCTGGTAATACAAGGTAACTACATGGGGTAGGGTTAGGTTTAGGGGTAGGTTCAGGGTTAGTACCTAGTTATTACATAGTTATTGTAATTACCATAATAAGTACATAGTATGTACATGAGGAACAGGACTGTAAAATAAAGTGCTACCGCAGGTTGTGATGCGTTGGTACCGTCTTTCTGATGGCAGAATTGTGGCTTTACTGGCGCACTGTGCAAGGAAAACTACCAGGATGGAGGGAAGAGGGACACTGATGATCTTTGCGGCTGAATTCACTGTCCGCTGTAGGGTCTTGCAGTCTCCGGCATGCAGTTCCCATACCAGACAGTGATGCAGCTGGTCAACACACTCTCAATGGTGCCCCTGTAGAATGTGGTGAGGACAGGTTGAGGGAATCTTGCTTTCCAGCTGGGGCAGGAAGAGGAGGCACTGATGGGCCTCTTAGAGTGATGTGGTGTTGTTGGTCTAGGTGGGTTACTTTGTGATGTGCACCCCCAGGAATTTAGAGCTGCTGACTCTCTCCTCAGTCAAGCCATCGATTAGTTAGTGGAAGGAGGTCAACACAGTTTCTCCTCACAACCTCATTTGTGTTCCCCACATTGAGGGACAGGTTGTTTGTCCAGTTGCTCCACTTCCTACGGTGGCCCAGTAGTGCACAACACAACGAAATTAAGCCACAACACAACAAAGTTCTCACAACACAACGAAATTAAGCCACAACACACAGTGAATGCTCCCAACCACTAGGGGGCAGTGTTGAAAGTTAAGCACTGATATTTCATCGAGACGCCACTAGAAATTCTCAATATGTCTAACTTAATGTCTAATCGATTTTGAAATGAAAAACGTGTTTTTATTGAAAGTTTTGATATCCTGATAATCTTAATGTATCGATTCATGAATCGAGCAAAAAAATAAATAGATAATATTTTCAATTTGGACCGTTTGTACACAGTGTTTTTCCTCAGGGGGCTTATTTCAATCCGGTGCTGTGCGGGAATCCATTGCTCTTTCCATAAAGCTTTCAAAGTGACAAGAGGAAAAGATGATTTTTCATCTTACAAGAACTTCCTCTGATTACTGTAAATGAATTTCATCGCAAGGAAAAGGGCATTAAACATTTCAAGTTACATCAACAACTATAGGGTGAGTATTGTTCTATCGTCTTCTAGTAAATCTAGATAATAAGGCTGGATATCGCTGCTGCACAGATTTGATCAGCGCAAAAATAGCAGGTTAAGCTAAGTTAGAGTTTAGTTGTAAACTCTGTCCACCTCATCTTTTTATATATCTTAAGAGATTAGTAACAGCAGGGCTCGCGGTAATCCACGTTTTAATCCACGTTTATTTGTATCAGTGGCTCTGATATATAGGTGTTTGCTATTATAGGAACTTCTTCACTTGATATTAAGTATTTTAAATACTGTTGCCATTTTAATATTGCCATGTATCGTAATAAACCTTAAAGGTTGGTTCACACCAAACTATAAAGATAACGATAAAGATATATAGTTTAAAAAATCGTTCTCAGTATTTAAAAAAAAAACACACCACAGCTATAATGATAAAGACATAGACAGAGTTGGGTAGAGTACCCAAAAACTGTACTCAAGTAAAGGTAAGAGTACTTATAGAAATATTTACTCAAGTAAAAGTAAAAGTACTAGTCTGAATAGTTACTTGAGTAAGAGTAAAAAAAGTGTCGGATGAAAAATCTACTCAAGTAGTTAGTTACTAGTTACTTTGGGTCATATATACTGAGTCTATTTTTATTTAGATATATAGATAAAATGTATGTAATGTATGTGTGTGTGTATAAATAAATAAATCATAACAGTACAGATTTTCATCCCAAAAAATTACTCAAGTAAGAGTAAAAGTACCCATCTTTAAATATACTCCAAAAGGTATTAGTTACCCAAAAAATGTACTCAAGTAAATGTAACGAAGTAAATGTAACTCGTTACTACCCACCCGTGGACATAGAGAAACAATATCGTTAGAATCACTTTCAGATTTCTTTTTTTTTCCAGCTGATGAACAATTAAAAACATTGACAGCCAATCAGAATCCTGCTATAACGAGCTCGTGAATTGAAAGCAGTGGACGAGCGTGCGATTAGAATAAACAGATTATATTGTTCGCTGGTGTGGACTCTAATATCGTTATCTTAATAGTTATCATTTATTGTGTGATGGGACTTTAGTCTGACAGTTTCTGGCAGTTATTGTTATAGTTTCAATTTGTATTATCTGTAACCTGAAGCTTGAATTAATTGTTCACATTTATATAGCAGTTTTCCAGGATCCCCAACACAAACATGATAAAGTTATTCAGTAAAATGCAATCAGAAATGGTTAAGAGAGATAGGGACATCCTTTTAAATATTACTGATCTCTCCATAGTCTATTGGCATGTTTGTAACATTATATAAAATATTAATTATTCTTCAGAAGTTATTTTAAATATAGTGTAATTTACAATGTAATAATTGATTTCAGATACATTTTGAATTACTTTCAGTTGCATTTTAGATTAAGTATTTAAACCAATGTAATTATATTCACAGATTTTTTTTAAAGACTCTCATCCATACTGTTGCAGCACTGTAGCAGACAGCACACCATTCAGAACTGAGAATCAGTTCAGTTCCTGTTGTACAGAGCTGCACTAAGTGGAACAGAGCTGGCACAAACCTAGAACAATGGTAAGAGAATTATCCAATTCTTTAATGTATGACATAATTAATAAACTTTGATTAATAATATTAACATGCCCCATAGGTATGCCTAGAGAGTCGAGCCATGTCCTGTCAGTGGGATGGTGGTCTAATATTGATACATCATCTTTTCATATCTTGCTTTTATTCATAATGTATAGGTGCCTATTTGATTAACCCTAGCAGAAAAAAAGACAAAAACTCAATCATATTGATTATGGCTCCATTCATTATGCATGCAACTTGTAATGATGGTGGAAATCATCTCAGGTTACGAATGTAACCATGGTTCCCTGAGTAGGGAACGAGACACTGCGTCCTCTAGTGGCCACTATGGGGAACAGTATACCCACGCCGCCATGCTGAGGTGAATGCAGGCCAGAATCATGGCTAGCACTAAGCACCAATCTACCATTTCCACAGGAGTTGCCCCTGGGATGTTTAGACGGCTGTCTGTGACAGTACCCCTTACGGCCAAAGCCCTAAGCTACATACCCAACTTAATTGTTAGGGCCTCGGCCCGCAGTAGAGTTGAAAGTTTGGAATCAGGAAAGATTTGCAGATTTCCTCTCAGACCTTTTGGTTACAGTTGATAAGGCGCTAATTATGGGAGATTTTAATATTCACGTTGATAATACAAATGATGCATTAGGACTTGAGTTTACTGACCTAATAAACTCTTTTGGAGTCAAGCAAAATGTCACCAGGCCCACTCATTGTTTTAATCATACACTAGATTTAATTATATCGCATGGAATCAATCTTACTGCTATAGAT
This sequence comes from Carassius carassius, assembly GCF_963082965.1. Taxonomy (NCBI): domain Eukaryota; kingdom Metazoa; phylum Chordata; class Actinopteri; order Cypriniformes; family Cyprinidae; genus Carassius; species Carassius carassius. The sequence continues at coordinate 30,940,198 of NC_081782.1, read as the reverse complement.
ATCATACCTCAATGTGATGATGTTACAGACCATTTCCTTGTATCGTGCACGTCTCAGCGTTACCGTCTGGGCAGAACTATTGTTCCAGTCACCAAAGACAGATTTGTAAATAACTTGACTGATCTATCTCAACTGCTATTTGTACCCAAAAATACACATGAATTAGACGAAATGACTGACAACATGGGCACTATTTTCTCTAATATATTAGAAGCTGTTGCCCCCATCAAATTGAAAAAGGTTAGAGAAAAACGTACTGTGCCATGGTATAACAGTAATACTCACTCTCTCAAGAAAGTAACTCGTAGTCTTGAACACAAATGGAGAAAAACTAACTTGGAAGTTTTTAGAATTGCATGAAAAAACAGTATGTCCAGCTATAGACAGGCTCTAAAAACTGCTAGGGCAGAGCATATCCACAAACTCATAGAAAATAAACAAAACAATCCAAGATTTTTATTTAGCACAGTGGCTAAATTAACAAATTACCAGACGCCACCTGATTCAAATATTCCACCAACGTTAAATAGTAATGACTTTATGAATTTCTTCACTGATAAAATAGATAACATTAGAAATACAATAGCGAATGTAGATTCTACAGCATCTAACACTTCGGTTTCATCCATCGCACCCAAAGATAAACTGCAGTGCTTTACAAATATAGGACAGGAAGAGCTAAATAAACTTATCACTGTATCTAAACCAACAACATGTTTATTAGATCCTGTACCCACTAAACTACTGAAAGAGTTGTTACCTGTAGCTGAAGAACCGCTTCTCAATATTATTAACTCGTCATTATCTTTAGGTCACATCCCAAAACCATTCAAGCTGGCAGTTATTAAGCCTCTTATTAAGAAACCAAAACTAGATCCTAGTGAACTGGCAAATTATAGGCCTATTTCAAATCTTCCATTTATGTCTAAAATTTTAGAAAAAGTTGTGTCTGCTCAATTGAGCACCTTCCTGCACAAAAATGATCTGTATGAAGAATTTCAGTCAGGTTTCAGGCCCCATCATAGCACAGAAACTGCACTTGTTAAAATTACAAATGACCTGCTTCTTGCGTCAGATCAAGGCTGCATCTCATTTCTAGTTTTACTTGATCTTAGTGCTGCGTTCGACACCATAGATCATGACATACTCATAGATCAATTACAAAACTATACAGGTATTCAAGGGCAGGCTCTAAGATGGTTTAGATCCTACCCGTCCGATCGCTACCATTTTGTTTACTTAAAGGGGGGGTCATCTCATTTATCATCAGTAAAATATGGAGTGCCACAAGGATCCGTTCTAGGTCCCCTTCTATTTTCAATATACATGTTGCACCTTGGTAATATTATTAGAAAATACGGAATTAGCTTCCACTGTTATGCTGATGATACTCAGCTATATATATCTCAACGAGACCAGATGAAACCTCTTAAATAATCTAAGCTAACAGAGTGTGTTAAAAATGTAAAAGATTGGATGACCAATAATTTTCTCCAATTAAATTCAGATAAGACAGAGATATTAATTATTGGACCAAAAAACACTACACAGAATCTTGTAGATTACAATCTGCAACTAGACGGAGGTACTGTTACAGTCACAAATCTGGGTGTTATATTAGACAGCAACTTGTCTTTTGAAAATCATATTTCCCATGTTACAAAAACTGCATTCTTCCATCTTAGAAACATTGCCAAGCTACGAAACATGTTGTATGTTTCTGATGCAGAAAAGCTAGTTCATGCATTCATGACCTCTAGACTGGACTATTGTAATGCACTTCTAGGTGGCTGTCCTGCTTCTTCAATAAACAAGCTACAGGTAGTCCAAAATGCACCAGCTAGAGTCCTTACCAGGTCAAGAAAATTTGATCATATTACCCCAATTTTACAGTCTCTGCACTGGCTACCTATTAAGTTCTGTATCAGTTACAAATTATCATTACTTACCTATAAGGCCCTAAATAGTTTAGCTCCTGCCTCTCTATTTGTTTCTATGTTTTGCCACCGGATTTACATCCCGTGGTAACTAGGATTTACACAAGCTCCAGTCTGGATCCAGAACACCTGAGAAGAGATGATGCTGACCCCTCAGAGGACCTCAGATGATGCTAACCCTGAATCAACAACAGAACCAACTAATATTGCTACAAGTGTGACTGCATCATATAATAATTATTAATTATTAATAATACTAATAATGTTCACCTGGTCAGTACCTGGATGGGGGACCTCCTGAGAAAACTATGTTGCTGCTGGAAGAGGTGCTAGTGAGGCCAGCAACGGGTGCTCACCCTGTGGTCTGTGTGGGTCCTAGTGCCCCAGTGTAGAGATGGGGACACTATACTGTCAACAAGCACCATCCTTCGGATGAGACGTTAAACCGAGGTCTTGACTATCTGAGGTCAGTAAAAATCCCAGGATGTCTTTCGAAAAGAGTAGAGGTGTGACCTTGGCATCCTGGCTAAATTCGCCCATTGACCTCTGACCATCATGGCCTCATAACAATCCCCATATCGGCTGATTGGCTTCATCACTCTATCTCCTCTCCACCAGTAAGCTGGTGTGTGGTGGGTGTTCTGGCGCACTATGGCTGCCGTCGCATCATCCAGGTGGATGCTGCACACTGGTGGTGGATGAGGAGATACCCCCTCACAATGTAAAGCGATTTCAGTGCCTGGAAAAGCGCTATATAAATGTAATGAATTATTATTATTTTTAGTTATTAGTGTTTGTATTTTACATAACTATTAAAACTGTATCAAAGTTTCTTAAATTTAAGTGTGGATATTTACATGTTTACATTACACTGGTGAGCAAGAAACCATATTAAAGTCATATATATTTGCAATATTTCATTTACATTTTATATTGTAGTCTGTACAAATAAAACCAAATGAATCCATCCCAAGTTTTTTGTGTAAGGTCAGATCCTTCTCTGGAAGACCGACTGAAAGATGGACCATGAAGAGGAGGAACTCATAGATGGACTGCAGAGACTGACACTGTCTAAATAAATGTTGAATAATTATACAAACATGTAACTGTTACGTTCATGGACTTTCAGTTTCCTTATTTGGTCTTTTTCCTGTTTTGTTAATTGATTGATATCCACCTGTCTCCAGTTCCCTGATTACCTCCTGTTGGCTTAAATACCCTGTCTGTTTAGTTCTTCTTCGTCCGTGATTAATGTGAGTTCAGTTGATGTGATGTGATGTGATGTGATGTGAATGTGTTAATGTAGTAGTGTTGTATATTGTCTATGTTATCTCCATCGATGTTCAGTAAACTCCTCTTTTGATTAAGACCCTCCTCAAGCGCTTGTTTTCTACGTTAGCACACACCCTAGTTCTAACAATCACGGACCCAAAAGTGTAGTTTATTTAGCTTAGTTTTTGTGGCAGGGGGGGCGTGGTTTAGCGAAGTCTACAGCGGGAGAGAGAATCAGGAGATGAGAGGTAAGTGAGGGGTTTGGGCGAAAATTATCATCACCTGTTTCTTGTTCTAGTAATTGGCGTGGAGAGAGTATAAAACGCCAGGAGAGTCGGAAGCAAGCGAGAGAGAGACGGACTGCTGACGCGAAGCCGGAAACGAAACCGGAAAGAGTAAATCGGAAGTGCCGGGACAACGTGCCAGAATAGAAGTCACCATTTGGTGTTTGCAAATTTTAAGTTATTTTCTGTTTAATAAATACGTCAGCAGTCCTGCCGACCCCTTTGTCCTCTTCCTTGCCCACACGAACTTACTACAGTTTTTTCTTTCTTTTTGTTTTGTTTTCCTCCCTCTCCTGGAATGGCAATTCCAGTTGTCCGACTCCTATGCCTGGAGCAACTGGACCGTTCGCTGGAGGACCATACCAGGGACTTTCTAGATCTGGCGTCCCTTACCCACTTCCCCGACCGCTTGCTCTCTAACTTCTATTACACCGGCCTGAGTGAGCGGTGTAAGGCACGCCTGCAAGCGAACGGTCCCAGAGAGGATTTCGCTGCCTTCGTGGAGTGGGTGCTGGAGAAAAATGGATCCCCATTCACCGTCGGCCCCGCTGAAGAGGATATCTCCTGCCCCACTCCCGACCCAGAGACCAGCCAGCTGCCATCCCGCCGCATGGAGCTAGAGCCCACCGCAACCGCAGAGCCCGAGCCAATCACCGACAGGGAGCTGGAACTCGAGAGCGCGACTGACCAGGTATGTGAGCCGGCAACACCGTGCGTCGTGGGAGTTTTAGTGGAGATTTAGGGCATGGAGGAAAGCCCTGCCCACACTTCTGCGACTGAGGGTGAGCTGTATTCGGTTTCTGAATCTCCTGTTTTCCCTCCCAGCCTCCCTCCCCCGCCTCCTCCTAGACCTGCCAGTTTCTCTGCTCCACTTCCGCTGGTTCAGTCCAGCCCTGTATCTCCTGTTTCTCTGCTGGCTCTGTCCAGCCCTGATCCTCCTGTATTTCCTCCCATACTCCCTCTCTTTTATTCACCCTGACATTTCACAGGAAATACGTAATCTATTACCCGTTTCTGTAGACCAATTGCCCCCTAGTGGTCGGGAGCATTTCCATTGTGTTGTAGCTTAATTACGTTGTGTTTTGAGAATTCTGTTGTGTTGTGGCTTAATTACGTTGGGTTGTGGCTTAATTACGTTGTGTTGTGAGAATTCCATGTTGTGGCTTAATTCCGTTGTGTTGTGGCTAAATTCCATTGTGTTGTGAGAATTCCATTGTGTTGTGGCTTAATTCCGTTGTGTTGTGGGAATTCCGTTGTGTTTTGTCTTAATTCCGTTTTGTTGTGAAAATTCCATTGTGTTGTGGCTTAATTACGTTGTGTTTTGAGAATTCCATTGTGTTGTGTCTTAATGTATTGGTGTTGTGAGCTTATGTTTTTTTTTTTTTTTTTCGTTGTGTTGTGCACTACTGGGCCACCATAACTTCCTCTCTGTAGAGCAGTTGTGTCATCTGTAAACTTGATGTGTTTGGAGCTGAACTTGACCGTGCAGTCATGTGTAAGTAGTCTGAATAACAGTGGACTGAGCACACAGACTCAAGCTGTGATCAAAATAGTAGTGCTCGAGGTGTTGTGGCCAACACAGAATGAAAGAGGTATTCTAGTCTTTGTGCTTTAAGGGGCTAAGGGTCAGGCACACCAGTAGCCTGCTGGAACTCATTTTGAGTGCTCTGGCAGTGCTCCTCCTGTTCCTCCTTTCACAAAGGAGCTGTTACCGATCCTGCTAAGTTGTCTTCATCTACTCCATGCCTTTTCTGGTGGAGGTTGGGGGTTTACTTGCATGTTAATATGGATTCCACTCTGCATAGGCATCCTGTGTGAAATAGGGAATTAGCCTTTCATTTTTTTCCTATATTCATATCCAAAACATCAAAACAACTTGATGATGTAACAGAAACTATGGACTCTCTCTTTTCTAGCATTTTAAATACAGTTGCTCCTTTACGCTTAAGGAAGGTTAAGGAAACCAGTATGACACCATGGTATAATGAGCATACTCGCACCCTAAAGAGAGCAGCCCGAAAAATGGAGCGCAGCTGGAGAAAAAAAAAACTAGAGGTATTTCATATTGCTTGGCGTGAAAGTAACCTATCCTACAGAAAAGCATTAAAAACTGCTAGATCCGATTACTTTTCTTCTCTTTTAGAAGAAAACAAACATAACCCCAGGTATTTATCCAACACAGTGGCTAAATTAACGAAAAATAAAGCCTCAACAAGTGTTGACATTTCCCAACATCACAGCAGTAATGACTTTATGAACTACTTTACTTCTAAAATCGATACTATTAGAGATAAAATTGTAACCATTCAGCCTTCAGCTACAGTATCGCATCAGACAGTGCACTATAGACCCCCTGAGGAACAGTTCCACTCATTCTCTACTAAAGGAGAGGAAGAATTGTATAAACTTGTTAAATCATCTAAACCAACAATATGTATGTTAGACCCTTTTCCATCTAAGCTCCTAAAAGAGGTGCTTCCAGAAGTCATACACGTAGAAAATCCTGCTGTGATCCGATTGGCTGACTGAGTCTTGATAAAGAGCACCTGTGGCCCCTTACTAATTATGTTTCAGTCTCCTTTTGTTTGGACCAAAAGCTGTTGTTCAGACATGGCTTGTGTGGAATTGTTGTGTTTTTGACTATGTTTCTTGTTTTGACTAAGTTTCCTTCTTGATTTGTTTTAGTTTAAATGATTGTGTTTGATATGATATATTGAATTCTAGTTATGTTTAGTAGCTCTTTAATGTTATACTCATTTGATTGTTAAAGCTGATTTCAGATGTATGATTTAAGGTTTGCTATTGTGTTTGTATTTATTAATGGTTTTGTTTATGGGTTTTAGAAACCAACAATTACCATCACTGCCATCTGTGAAATGTCTACTCCTATATGTCACCACAAATAAACTGGGAAAAGTACTTGATGACTGAATGAGTTTTAATGGACCCACCATTCCAGTAGCAACAGCCAAATCAGCCTAAATTTCTACATGGTTCTTCGAGTCGGAGAGGCAACTGGAATGGAGACTGAGGATGACTGTGTGAAACCTAAACGTTCATCAAGGATTGTAAAACCTCCAAGATGGCACAAAGATTATATGATGACTCAGTTAAATCCTTCAATGCATCCAGCTGGACAATTGTCACACCAGCCAGAAGATTTGAGCCATTTGGTTGCATCACAAGGAGCTTCCATTTCTGCTACTCAAAATGAGGTGAAGTCTTTGTCTGAGAAGATTAAACAAATGAAAGGAATGTTGTTGGATGTGGGACAAATGATGAAGGATATGCAAAGGAAAAGAAGTTCTTCATTTTCTACTGGTTCTGAATTCAGTTCTATTCAAGCATCCCCTGTTCATATCCCCATACAAGCAAACCAGCAAGATGAGATGAACGCGAGATTCAATTGTGGATGACTTGAGAGAATGTATGCGACGACATCAAACCAAGCAGGATAATGTGCTTTCTACACCATCAAAAGTTCAGATACAAAATACTTTGCCCCCATCCCAGTATGTGCCACCTACCTCTTCAATGCCTACTTCCTCAGCAGCCACCACTAGAGGGCCATCAGAGAGACAACACCAGCATCTTTCTGATCCATGTCCGCCTATTAGGCTCTCAGTTCCACTCCCAGATAACCTCAGGCCACCTTTAATGCATCCAAATGTAATGGGTGAAGGCTTAACTCAGCAACAACGTAATGGTCTTTCATCTTCAGTCAGTCATTATCAAATGAATCCCAGTTTTTATCCCAGTGATCAACAAGTAGGAAGGGACCAAAGCCTTTGGCCACCTGATCAAATGCAGGGAAATGCATTTTGTATGCCTGGTCTTCTGTGGATGCCTCCAAGTTGGCCAACCTTCCCTCCAAATGGAGGATTTTTAAGGCCTCTATATCTACCTGATTTTTCGTATCCAGTATTATATCCAGCTCATATCCAGAATGTTCCGCCAGTTCCTTCAAGGGTTGCAACATTGCCTCCTAGAGATTTATCAGCTGGATTTACTTATGCTTCTCTTGGTCATTCACATCAAACTTCTTTAGAACAGCAGACAACTAGTACTGTACCGCAGCAAGATAATCCTTCTATTATGTCTCATCAGAATCCTTTGATACCCAGATTTATAACCACTGCATCAGCACCTCAGGGGCAGCAAAGAGATGTAAATCCAATAACTGCACTTTCCCCAATTGGAATTGCAAATGATGGTACCTAACCAGCATATGTCTATTCATTCACCCGTGAATGTGCCCCACGCAAGTATGACAGCTCTACATCCCTCCAGGTGAGCCCGTATTGAAAGTATTTCATTTCCATATTTGAAGAGTGATGACCCCCAAGAGTTTGCCATGCTGAATATGGCTTTAAAGAATTTGTTACCCTCAGAGGAAACTGAGCAATACAAGTATCATATTCTTCTTGATCATTTGAAGTTGGAGGCAGCTCGACTTCTGGCCTTGGCTTATGCCCATCATTCCCAGCCTTATGCTACTGCCTTAAAAGCTCTTCAGAAAAGATATGGGCAACCTCACCAGTTGGTACTGCGAGAGATTGCTACAATTAAGAACTTACCCGCTGTACGTTCAGGAGATTCTGGTGGATTAGGCGACTTTACTGTACGAGTTCAAGCTCTTGTGGGAATGCTTCAATCCTGGGATCATGAAGAAGGAGCAAAGGAATTATCCTGTGCATCACATGTCCATCAGTTACTCAGTAAACTTCCAGCACATCAGGTTGCTTGTTTTGCAAGATATGCCAAAACCACCCGACCAGACCAGTCCTACAACTGAATTTTTCAGTGCTGTTGGAAGAGGAATCAGATTGTCAGAATCTAGCTACCCAAGTGTTTGAACAATCTAAAAGTATGAAAAAGTATCAGGTAAGAGAAGCAAGGCCTACCAAGTCCCAATATCACACAGCTACATTTCTTCATGACATAAGTCAAGAAGTTAATCCCACTCAAAGAAAGAACTCTGAAACTGCAAACCACGAAATTCTGCGACACGGCAAGAGGGAGGACCTTAAACCACCATGTGCAAGCTGTGGCAGTAATGATCATCATCTTAGTCATTGTCCTGAATGTATTCTGCGGTCTAAACGGCGGCGGGGCCCAGGCGGCCGCTTCGGCTTTCGACGGTTCGCCTTGGGGCGTGCAGGCTGAGTAGAGGCGGTGAGCAGCTTGTCGAAGCCGGGCCAGTCCCTCCCGAGCAGTACGGCCACCGCCAGGTCCTTCACCAGGCCTACCTCCACCGGCCAGGTGCCTTGGGGGGACGAGATGACCATTTCACGGGCCGGTACTTGGCGAGTGTTTCCGTGCACGCAAGTAATTGGTAGGAAGCTTTTCTGGCCGCTTCGGGGGGCGCACAACCGTGACTGGATGAGGGTGACCGCACTGCCTGAGTCCAGCAGGGCCCGGAATCGTCTCCCATCCACCGTCACCTCTGCTTCGGGGGCTCCCGCTGGTACACGCTGGTGGACGAATCAGCCTGCCAGCCAGGCTCGCGGGGGTGATGGTGGTTCAGCGCTAGGCATGGGCTCCTCTCGCGGTGGGGGAACCGTCGGCTTGCTGATCGGTCGCGGGGTGCCTTCGAGCGGGCGTTGCTCCTGGACCACCCTCCGGGGGAATGGCGGCAGCCGGTCCCTGGCCTCGCGGTGATGGATAGCATCCGCCAGCTTGATCGCCTCCACAAGTTCCAGGACGTTGGTCGGGTTCCTCATCCCGACGGCTTGACAGTGGGCGCGAGGTAGCGAGCGGAGGAGGCGATCGACCACCACTCGTTCCGCTACCTGTGTTGGGGTGGGGTTTCCCTCCAGCAACCAATGCAGGGCGATGCGGCAGAGTTCGGCTGCCTGGGCACAGACTGGCACCCGGGGCTTGAATTTCCATTCGTGGAACTGCTGATCGGTGCAGACAGGGGAGAGGCTGAGCCTCGCCAGGATCTCTCGCTTGACTTCGTCAAGGGGAGCGAAGCGAAAAGGCAGTGTTCTCGAAGACGTTGTCATCGGCTGTCATTTTTGGTAACAGGTGGGTGGCTTGTGCCCGAGGTACAGGTAGCGGAACACGCTGGGCTGCGGAGGCCCAGACGGCGGTGAGTCCATCCTCCGTCCTGCCCAGGCGAGTGGCGAGGTGTTCCACTATTTACTGCTGGCGGATACTCACTTCGGCGAGGCGTTGCAGGACTTCTTCCATCGTGGGGATGCGCGCGCCGCCTTCCGTGGTGCTGGGGCCACAAACAAGAAAAGAAGAAAAAAAAAGTTAGGGGTTGGAGCGGTGAACTTGTCGGTGATCCTTCCCTAATCTGCCCGCATTCTCCACCACTGTCACGGGGTGAAGAATCACTCGACAAGGTTTCGTGAATGTAAAGCCACGGAGGGTGGATTTATTTAAAAGTGCCTGGTGAAGTGAGGTGAGCCGCTTCGTGATGGCTGGTGCTTCCCGTGCGTTCCTGTGCTCTTCGGTGCAAATCCAAAATGAAAGTGGGTGTCCAGACGTGCTCCAAGGTGAGTGGGCTGTCGGTCACTCGCTGCTTTGACCATGGTGATCACATGTAGACAGTTTTGCAAACCGTATTTTTTTAAACAGTTAAGCATAAAAATAAAACGGAAAAAAATTAAATTAAAAATAGAGCATAGTACAGCTTAATGTTCAGCAGCAGCTGTGAGAGCTGAGCAGTTCTCTGTATGACCGGTCCGAGTCCTTCAGATGCAGTCTTTGATATAGTTAAGAATAATTTGTTAATATTCTGAAAATAAATGTTGTTACTTTCATTTACAAAATAATCAGAGGTGGACTGTAAGGAAGTTGTAGATTAAAGGGTTAGTTCAGCCAAAAATTTTAATTAAGTCATTAATAACTCACCCTCATGTCGTTCCAAACAAGTGAGACCTCAGTTCAAAATGGAACACAGTTTAAGATATTTTAGATTTAGTCTGAGAGCTCTCAGTCCCTCCATTGAAACTGTGTGAACAGTCTACTTTCCTTGTCCAGAAAGGTAATAAAAACATCATCAAAGTAGTCCATGTGACATCAGAGGGTCAGTTAGAATTTGTTGAAGCATCGAAAATACATTTTGGTCCCAAAATAACAAAAACTATGACTTTATTCAACATTGAGCGACATGAGGGTAAGTCATTAATGACAAAATTTTAATTTTTGGCTGAACTTACCCAACAGTATATTTAGTAGGCAACTTTAAATGCCTTAAAATGTAGAATTAAACTGCAACATACACAGTAGTGCAGCAGTAATATTAATGTAAAACCATCTTGACGAATTCTTTTTCAGAACAATACTGTACATACCTTTACTTTTACTCTCACTACCTTAAGTATATTAGTGTATGCAAGATAATACTTTTACTTAAAGGATAGTTCAGCCAAAAATGAAAGTTCTATAATCATTTACTCTCCCTTAAGTTGCTCCAAGTTTGTAATTTTTATTTTTGGGTGAACTATCCCTTCAGCTAAGGTTTTAAATATGACTAGTAGTTATTCCCCAATATGGTATTGGTAGTTATTAAAAGTAGTTTACTAAAGTATTTCAATATTTCTTGTACTAATTACATTGTCATAGCTCTAAACAGTTTCTCTTTTCTTTCTTTCCCTAAATCAGAGCAGACCCCTGTGCAGGATAAAGCTGAATGTGCCAGCGCTGGACAGGTTTTTAATGGTTTTGGACTGACTAGCTCTACTGTGAAGTGAACGCCAACAGTGATGGGGTGCTACAACCCAGACCCTGGGGTTTCTCTTCTGTCTTCCAATGGTACATCATAAAGAGTGGTCTCCAGAGTGTTTGATGTGCCTTGTTCCAATGTCACCACATTGTCCTCCGAATCGCTGAGGAGGAGCTTGTAATTCACCAAGAGATACACCTCCTGAAGACCCCAGAACATATTGAGGCAGGGAAGGGCTCAAACAGATGTTGTTTTTCTGATGTTAAACCTAAGCTATGTTGTAAATGGGTATAAAAAAGTACTTACAGTAATGTATAGAACATTTAGTTTTAATGTGTAAAAAAAAAATTTTTACAGGACAAAAAAAAAAACAATGTACATAAGTACTTATCTTTTATTTACACGTGAATATGCAAAACAAAAATACAAAATGTACAGAAAGTACTAAGGCTCATTTACAATTAAATTACACTACAAAAATGAATAATGTATATAACTTATTTCATTTTTAACTTACATCACAAAAATAAACTAAAGAAATGGTGTTGTTTCATTGACAATGTGACATTTAAAAAACAAAAAATACTGAAAAACTATAATGTACCCATTTTTCCACTGCTTTCTCTTACCTAATACAGAATGGCTAATAAATAATGTAATTGTTAAGCGTTCCCTCCTCTTCTCTCCTCTGTGTCTCTGGAGTTTGAGTCCTGGAGTCCTCCCCGAGCAGCTCCACCAGCTTCCACTCACTCCCTCACCAGTCGCAGAACACTTGCAACCATAAGGCAGAGCAAATAAACCATGCCTATTAATGTTGTAGAATTTTCCTTGTTCATTAACAATTTCAAAATAAATTGTTAGAGGTTTTGAAGCCATTTTGCCATAGGTTACTCCCAAATGTCTTTTCTACACAGGATTTTAAATAATAATAGTAGAATAATGTCTTCTTATTTACAGGCATAATTATATGTATTGAATTAAGATCACTGAAAATCTTCTACATCAAAGACAACAGCACAAGGAATTTCAGCAAAAATCTCTCTATTAACTTGCTTACTTTGTATTTTTAAAGTATTCCCCCAGCAGTGTCATTTTCTCCAGAATAGTACTAAAACAAGAGAAAATGAAACTGAAAAATGCTGCCTTCTAAGGATGCATTCCAAGGTGGGAAGGCATCAAGGCACGTCCGAATTCAATGTTAGCTTTAGTTCCTGTCTCCTGAGATGCCTTCATCTGGCCGATTTTTGAAGGCAGCATAGATGTATCCTTCGCTGCCTTTGATATCCCACAATCCTGTGCATTCCATTCCGTGACAGTTAAGCCAAAAAATAAAGATGGTGTCTGAAAGTTGCGGTCGTTTGTCAGTTTGTGTGTAAATTTAGTTTTTGATCAAAGTTTTCCACTTTTGATGTAATTTCTAGTGAGAAATTAATATTGCAGTAATGAAATATCCACTTAGTTATCACCAAAGCTCTCTATATTTAGCTGTAGATCATTTAACCATTACTCAGCCTCAGAAGCCTGTCCAAAATCAGTTTCGTGAGGTGCCTTCGTGCAAAAACACTGCCTGCAAAGTCATTGCCTGATTCGGCAGCAGTTTTCAGATGCAGCCATACACATCATCCTGGGAAATGAAGGGCGCATTTGATGTCGCTTTCTAAATATGTCAACCTTTGTCGCACCGCGGCGACACAGTTGGCCTTGGAATGCGGTCTTCGGAGGGCGCAATCTGATTTTTGGACAGCTTAAGTTGTGATGCTGTGATGCAATCGCACTTCAAATACGCACTTCGGAGTCCATACACTTCAGTTAGTGCACACCTTGTTGTGTCGAATGAGTACAGCAACTTTGATTTGCACTTGTTTACATTGGAACTACATGAGCCTCTTTTGATTGCAGTAATATATCATCCTTCAAAATACAATAGGGAATTTTTCTGATTTTACCAAAATATGATAAACTTTTGATATTAGGAGATTTTAACGTTCATGTTTGTTGTGTTGCTGTCCTGTTAGCTAAGGAATTATCTAAAAGAATTGTCTCTTTAAGTCAATGTTCCCACCCATCATCAAGGGCACATACTTGATTTAGTGCTCTTTCATGGTTTTTCTCTCTGTGGTCTTGAGGTGTCTAATAATGTTTTTTTGTTTTTTTCTTATCATAAGTCCATTGTGTTTTCTGTTCCTTTTGCATTTAATTCTTCTAAATCCAAGTACTTATGCTCTCCGGTCCTGGCTTTTTACTTCTCATTTTACTTTTTTTATTTACTTTTCATTAGCATTTCATGATGACCCTAAGGGGTCCTATTATGCTCTTTTGCAAAGTCTTGATTTTGTTTTGGGGGTGTACTAGAACAGGCTCTAATACTAGGTTGTTTGAAAATCACATTATTTTTCACATATTTTACATTGTTACAATACCTCTAGAAATCTGTTGTATCTCTTGCTCTGACTACTGTGTATAGACCACCGGGCGGTTACAGAATTCCTATAAGAATTTGTAGATTTTCTCTCAGACCTTTTGGTTACAGTTGATAAAACTTTTTAAAATTTTAATATTCACATTGATAATACAAATTATGCATTAGGACTTGTGTTTACTGACCTAATCAACTCATCGTTTTAATCATTAACTAGTTATATAGCATGGAATCGATCTTACTGATATAGATATCGTACCTCAAAGTGATGATGTTACCGACCATTTCCTTGTATCGTGCATGCTGCGTATCACTGATATTAACTATATGTCTCAGCGTTACCGTCTGGGCAGAACTATTGTTCCAGCCACCAAAGACAGATTGGCAAGTAACTTGCCAGATTTATCTCAACTGCTATGTGTACCCCAAAATAAACATGAACTAGACAAAATAACTGGCAACATGGGCACTATTTTTTCTAATACATTAGAAGCTGTTGCCCCCATCAAATTGAAAAAGGTTAGAGTAAAACATACTGTGCCATGGTATAACTGTAATAACCACTCTCTCAAGAAACAAACCCGTAGTCTTGAGCACAAATGGAGAAAAACAAACTTGGAAGTTTTTAGAATTGCATGGATAAACAGTATGTCCAGCTTTAGAAAGGCTCTAAAAACTGCCAGGGGCAACCATATCCACAAACTCATTGAAATGAACCAAAATAATCCAAGGTTTTTATTTAGCAGAGTAGCTAGATTAAAAAATAACCAATATATATAACACAATATTATCAACTTGTCATTATCTTCAGGTCACGTCCCAAAACCATTCAAGCTGGCGGTTATTAAGCCTCTTATTAAAAAAACACAACCAGATCCTAGTGAACTGGCAAATTATAGGCCCATTTCAAATCTTCCATTTATGTCTAAAAAGATGATGCCAACACCTCAGTGGACCTCAGATGATGCTTACCCTGAAACAACATACATTTACATTTATTTACATTTATTCATTTAGCAGACGATTTTATCCAAAGCGACTTACAGATGAGGACAGTGGAAGCAATCAAAAACAACAAAAAGAGCAATGATATATAAGTGCTATAACAAGTCTCAGTTAGGTTAACACAGTACACGTAGCATGGGATTTTAAATAATACAATTAAAAAAATAAAAATAAAAATAAAAAAAGAAAACAGAATAAAAAAAGAATAGAGCAAGCTAGTGTTAGAGATCTTTTCACACACACACACACACACACACATACAATTGCATAATAAATGAAAAAAAAAAATAGAATACAAAAAGTTTATAAAGGTAGTTAGATTTTTTTAAAGAATAGAATTAGAATAGTGAGTGTTAAAGTTAGAGGGTCAAATAAAGATGGAAGAGATGTGTTTTAAGCCGATTCTTGAAGATGGCTAAGGACTCAGATTGAGTTGGGGAGGTCATTCCACCAGGAGGGAACATTTAATTTAAAAGTCCATAAAAGTTACTTTGTGCTTCTTTGGGATGGCACAATCAAGTGACGTTAACTTGCAGAACGCAAGCTTCTAGAGGGCACATAAGTCTGAAGTAACAAATTTAGGTAAATGGGTGCAGAGCCAGTGGTAGTTTTGTAGGCAAACATTAATGCCTTGAATTTTATGCGAGCAGCTATTGGAAGCCAGTGCAAATTGATAAACAGAGGTGTGACGTGTATTCTTGGCTCATTAAAAATTAATCATTTATCATTGCAATAGTCCAGCCTGGACAGAACAAGAGCTTGAACAAGGAGTTGTGCAGCATGTTTCGAAAGAAAGGGCTTGATCTTCTTGATGTTGAATAAAGCAAATCTGCAGGATCGGACAGTTTTAGCAATGTGGTCTGAGAAAGTCAGCTGATCATCAATCATAACTCCAAGGCTTCTAGCTGTTTTTGAAGGAGTTATGGTTGATGTGCCTAACTTAATGGTGAAATTGTGATGAAATGATGGGTTTGCTGGAATCACAAGCAGTTCTGTCTTGGCAAGGTTGAGTTGAAGGTGATGGTCCATCATCCAGGAAGAAATGTCTGTTAGACAAGCTGAGATGCGAATAGCAACCATCGGATCATCAGGATGGAATGAGAGGTAGAGTTGAGTGTCATCAGCATAGCAGTGGTATGAAAAGCCATGTTTCTGAATGACAGAACCTAATGATTCCATGTAGACAGAGAAGAGAAGTGGTCCAAGAACTGAGCCCTGAGGCACCCCAGTAGTTAGATGTTGTGACTTGGACACCTCACCTCTCCAAGATACTTTGAAGGACCTATCTGATAGGTAAGACTCAAACCATTGAAGTGTGGTTCCTGAGATGCCTTTTGCCAGTAGGGTTGATAGGAGGATCTGGTGGTTAACCGTGTCAAAAGCAGCGGACAGATCAAGCCGGATATGTACTGAAGATTTGGATTCTGCTCTTGCCAGTCTTAGAGCTTCAACAACTGAGAGCAAGACCATCTCAGTTGAATGTCCACTTTTGAAGCCAGATTGTTTGCTGTCAAGGATGTTGTTCTTTGTTAAAAATGTAGAGACTTGGTTGAACACAGCTCGTTCAAGTGTTTTTGCAATGAAAGGAAGAAGGGAAACTGGTCTGTAGTTCTCTAAAAGAGATGGGTTGAGGTTGGGTTTCTTAAGTAGTGGAGTTATACGTTGCTGTCTAAATGATTAAGGAAAAACACCAGTGTGGAGGGATGTGTTGATGATGTGAGTGAGTGCCGGTACAACTGCAGGAGAAATGGCTTGAAGGAGATGAGATGGAATAGGATCAAGCGGGCAAGTAGTAGGGTGATTAGAAAGGATGAGTTTTGAGACTTCTGCCTCAGAGAGTGAAGAGAAGGATGTAAATGAGTGTATGTTTGCTGGTGATATGAGCTTGACTCATTGTGGTGTGGAAAATTGTGCCCTAATGTGTTTAATTTTATTAATGAAAAACGTTGCAAAGTCATCAGCTATTAGAGATGAAGCAGGAGGTGGTGTGGAGGACAAAGAAGTGAGGAAAATGTTTTAAAAAGCATGCGAGAGTTAGACGAATTGTTAATTTTGTTATGGTAGTATGTCATTTTAGCAGTGGAGACATTAGCAGAGAAGGAAGATAGGAGTGACTGATACACATTAAGGTCAGTAGTATTTTTGGATTTGCGCCACACCCTTTCAGCAGCTCTAAGCTTAGAACGGTGTTCGCGTAGAACATCAGATAACCAAGGGGCAGAAGGGGTGTTACGGGCTGGCCTGGAAGATAAGGGACAAACATTGTCTAAACAAGATTTAAGAGTGGAGCAGAAAGTATCAGTAGCACTGTTAGCATCCAAAGATGCAAACAGTTTAGGGGAAGGAAGTGAAGATGAAACCATTGCAGATAGCCGGGAGGGTGAAAGTGTGCGTAGGTCACGTCGAAAGATGACATGTGGAGGGGTAAGTGATGTGGCAGGGACCATGTTGAGGTTAAGAGTGAGGAGGAAGTGATCCGACATGTGCAGTGGAGTAACAAGAACATGATCAGTAGAGCAGTGTCGTGTATAAATAAGGTCCAGTTGGTTGCCTGATTTGTGAGTAGCAGTAGTTGACACTCGGTTGAGATCAAGAGAGGCAAGCACAGTGTGGAAATCAGCAAACAGAGGGTTATCTAGATGGATGTTGAAATCTCCAAACATAACTAGGGGAGTACCATCCTCAGAAAAGGTTGAGAGCAACAGATCTAATTCATCCAAAAAGTTACCCAGTGGTCCTGGGGGTCGATAGACAACTACAAAATGTATTTTAAAAGGGTAGGTAACAGTAACTGAATGAGATTCAAAAGAGCTGTTGATACCCAAAGATGGTAAAGAATTAAATTTCCAATCATTAGAGATGAGCAGACCAGTACCTCCACCTCTTCCAGTCAAACGGGGGGAGTGGGAAAATGAGAAATTATTGGAGAGCGCTGCAGGTGTAGCAGTGTCCTCTGGTTTGATCCAGGTCTCTGTTAGGGCCATGAGATTAAGCTTTGAATGACTAATAAGAAAAGTAATGAAATCGGCTTTGTTTACAGCAGACTGGCAATTCCAGAGACCAATAGAAAAAGAAAGTAGTGTATTAGCAGATATACTGTAGGCAAAGTGTGCAGATTGTTAAGATTGCGCTGTCTACATTGTGTGATGTGTGGTTTGCGAGTGGCAGTGATAGTAGGGATCTGAAAACACATAGTAAGATTTGGTTATAAACAAAAAACAACTGAAATAGAAATGAAACAAGGAGAAGGAAAAAAAGTTAATCAAAACAATACTTATATTACTTGCCGGTTTGCCTGCCCGGTGGAGTCGCACGGTAGAGTTGATGGTCATTACCCTCTTCGGTCTTCACACGAGGAGGGCTTAACTGGAGGGCTGCCGCAACCGCTGCCGTGGTATACTAATATTTTTTAAACCCGACAAAACAGAAATTGAATTCAGCTGAACGCACTTTACTCTTTATCACAACAAAGGTCTAAGCAAGCGCACAACACTGACAACGTATGCGATAGAGTGAACATACAGAACTAACAAATATCACTACAAGTGTGATTGCATCATATAATAATTGCAATAAATGTATAAATTTTTTTTCTGAAAATGTATGTCATATGCACATAAACTGACAGTCATCACTAAAAAAGCTACTACTAAATATTGTAGAAACTTAATTTTCTGTAAAGTTGCAATGATTTGTATCATAAAAAGCGCTATCCAAATAAACTTGAATTGAACTGAATTGAACCTCTCTCCCCAGTCTGGCATGAATGGCTCAAATAGTTCCTGTATCAAATGAAGGCCACCTTCTGAAATGCAAGATGTGCTGTGATTGGTTAGCTGGGCCAGTGTGTGTTGTGATTGACAGCACTTGGTGCCTGTGTAACTGGTGTGAATTATTCATTGATGTGTTTCTTTTATATATATTTTTTTTTCTTTCATTTATTGTCTATATTGTTAATATATAAGTATTCTCCCTACTTTTATATTTAGTTAATGAACATCACAAAATTTTGTTCAGATCGTTGTTCATAAGACGACATTGGGTCTTTGGGTGTTTGTTGTGGAGGGAGCGTCATCAGTGGAACACCTCTGGGTTTTCCCTCATGCGATCTGTAATAGCCTCAGTCAACCTGTGCGCGAGGCTCACCAGCACACGCAATGTTGCTTCTCTCCGTGATTATTACTGGTATGGTGATGTTTATTGTCTAAAAGCATAACTATCGCTTAATAAGTGTGATATGATGGCATTTCATGATCTGAGTGTGTTAGTAGTGATGAGGTGTGTAGCAAAACGATTTTATGAAATTCATCTTAGTGCTAACTGATTCATATTTTGCATTCATGCTTAGTTATATGAGAGAAAGAGAGAAGCTGATGTTTCATTGGTCCACTGATGACCTCTATTCGTTACAGGTATGTTTGTAATTAGTTCTGTTTAGTGAAATAATAGAGATCTGGTTTACTGTCAATGTGTACTGTATGAAGAGGATCATGAGGGGAATGAATCAGATTCATTGATTCACGTGTGAAGCACGTGGTGCGGCCTGCTCATGGTATGTTGTTAAATGCATGTTATGCTTTTCTTTTGGATTTATGTGTATAAATAGTATTATAATTGATATCTGTTTCATCATAGCATGTTATAACATACATATTTGTAGTAATGCATATTATTATACACTCTAGTATACAATTAATTGTACTTTACACTATTGTAGTGTACTAATAACAGAATTGATGTGATGTATCACAAGGAAGATTATGAATGTATGGTAATCAGATTTATTATTTTATTTACATGTTTTATACATTTTTGTTTAAGTTTTGTAATAGCCTCAGTCAACCTGTGCGCGAGGCTCACGAGCACACGCAATGTTGCTTCTCTCCGTGATTATTACTGTTATATGAGAGAAAGAGAGAAGCTGATGTTCCATTGGTCCACTGATGACCTCTATTCGTTACAGATTAAAAAGAAAACTTTGGATCTCATTGTTGAGTGGTGGTGTGGTCTTTTGAGGTGCGAGAGTCCGTTCCAGACTTGCTACATAATTTGGTGCCGTGACCCGGATGCACCAGATCTGCTGCAGCTGATCGCTGGGGTTGGACAACGCAAAATCACAACGCTTCTGGAATCGACGACCGTTGACGTTTTGGTGGTAGTGTCTGGACACTGATAGTATTGAACTCTCGCTTCACACACCACGCACACGCTCATTGGACTGTTGCAGTTTTTTTGTTGTTTCTTTCTTTGTTTTCTTTACTTGAGAAGAATACAAAAACTGTAAAGTTAATTTTTGTTTATGATCTTCATTGGTGTCATTTTCCATTTCTAAAATGGCCGAAGGGGGATGCAATGAAGACCTGGTAACACCACATATTGGCAGGGGTCGAGGATTTTTTGGGGTAGGCGTTCCTAAAGTCGGTAAACCACGTGTGTTGGCCTATGATTCTGTGACTGTTCCAACTGCGCTTCCAAATAACAAGCCGTGTAAACCAGAGTCTTCCACTCCTGCCAATACTGGTTGTGACAATGTTACACAGCAACTACGTGACCTTATTGGTAAGCTTGGAAGCCAGATAGGTGACTCCATTGTCACACGGTTGCTAACAAACCAGACTTCAGCATTATCTGGTTCCGCTCCGTCGTCTGAGCAGCAACCCTCTAGGACAATGCCCCCGCCCCCGAATCTTGATCTGTCCAAATTAAATCTCATAGTCAAAGCTGACATTAAGGAACCACAAGTGTTCAGAGGGGATGGTAGTGATAAGTTCACCATCCTGGAATGGATTGAGCAGATGGAGGTATATTTGTCCAAAAAGGGTTGCGACAAAGCCGATAGTATGGAAGAGATATTGAATCATCTCTGCGGCCGGGCTAAGAGCATTGTTAAGGTCAAGCTGAAAAGCAGCCTGGCCGCAGTACTCTGTCCTGAGGTTGTCTATGAAGTACTACGGCGTTATTTTAGCGAAAGCCCTGGCTCTTGCAAGCCATTAGCTGATTTTTATGCGACACAGCCAAAGCCTAACGAGCACCCTGTTGATTATTGGGTCAGGTTAAATGAGGCAGCCGAGCTAGCAGATGCTCACCTGCAAAGATGTGGTGGAAAGATGGAAAATATGGGCTCAGAGATTGCAATGATGTTTATCAGGAACTGTCCCAATCCTGACCTTTCCAGCGTTTTTAGGTGCAAGCCCATAAGCAAATGGTCAACTGAGGAGGTCCAAGAGGCTATCGACGAGCATGAAAGAGACTTTAAATCTGTGAGGCTGGTCCAGTCTGCACCTAAAGTTGTTGTGAATCAGGCTGTTGTTGCTGAAAAACCTGTCAGCACTCAGATAGCAGTAGGAAGCGAAAGTATGGGCATAACCTCTGCTTCGTGTACTGCAGTCCTGCACCCTAAAACAAGTGAATCCGCAGAATTGGGTAGTTTAGAGCGTGTATTGAAAATGTTAGAAAGGGTGCTGGAGCGCACGACCCTACCTGCTTCAGAACCACATCCCTGAACATCACAGTGGTATCGATCCCCTTCATGTGAAGTCTGTGGAGACAGATCTCACTCGACTCGCTTCCACTGTATGAGAGAAAAAAGATGTCTCGCTTGCCTAGAGATTGGGCATCAACGTAGGGAGTGTCGCAAGGTTGCTGGCCGAGCTGTGGCCCAGACTGGTGACGATCAGGGAAACTAGATCACTCACATTGGGGGCAAAAAGACCAGTTCATTATTGGTACTAATGTGATCAAGTACGTTCTCAGTCAACTTAAACGGTCTCAAAGTTATTGGCGTGTCATGAATCAGCCAAATTCTACAGGGGAACCAGAGATTCAACGGTTTTTGAGTATGCTGTCTGGGCATAACAGATGGGAGGGTGGTAGTATCCCAAACATTGTCGGTACTGTTAAGCTCACTCAGGCTGTTACACTTTTGCCTCAGCACGAACACCTTGTGTGGGGCAGACTCCCAGCAAGTTCCACTATTTCTGTGGGCAGTACTGTCTTAGTTGAGCCGTCTAAGGCACAAACTCACCAGAAAGGTGTTTTAGTCGGGCGTGTTATAGCCACATTACCTAGTGACAGATGGGTGCCGGTTAAGGTGATCAACCCATCTAGTAAGCCGGTCACTTTGAGGCGGAATGCTAAAATAGCCGATGTATCTCCTGTTTTAGCGGTCGAAGACCTGGACGTGCAACCTGAGTATGATAATGGAGAGACTGTGAGTGTTCAGAGCCAGTCTGTCTCCTCTGGTGTGGATACGGGTAGTTATCCCTTTGATTTTCACAGTGCGATGCAGAAGCTTGGGTTACGTGACCTTGATATCGAGTCTTGCGAAGTAACTCCGTACTGGAAAGAGCAGCTTGTGCAGTTGATTCAGGGATATCAAGATGTATTTTCTAAACACAAGCTAGACTGTGGTAAAGCCAAAGAGTTTGTCCATAGGATTCACCTATCTGATAACCGTCCGTTCAGACTTCCATACCGGCGTGTTCCTCCAGCTCAGTATCAGGAACTGAGAAAAGTGCTCTCTGAGATGGAAGAGCAAGAGATTATCTAGAAGTCATGTAGTGAGTGGGTGTCTCCGCTGGTCCTGGTATGGAAGAAAAGCGGTGATCTTCGCGTTTGTGTTGATTACCGCTGGCTTAATGCCCGGACCATCAAGGACGCTCACCCCTTACCGCTCCAAGCAGACTGTTTGGCGGCCTTGGGCGGAAACGTGATCTTTAGTGCGATGGATCTCACTTCCGGCTTTTATAATATCGCAATGGCGGAGGAAGACAAAAATCTTACGGCCTTCACGACACCGATGGGTCTTTACGAGTTTAATCGCTTACCGCAAGGGTTGTGCAATAGTCCCGCTAGCTTCATGCGCTTGATGACAAATATCTTTGGCGATCAAAACTTCTTGACGTTGCTTTGCTATTTGGATGACCTACTTGTATACGCGCCAGATGAGGGTGAGGCAATCAAGAGACTCGGTATGGTGTTCAGTAGGCTCAGAGAGCACGGGTTAAAGTTAGCCCCTAAAAAATGCCATTTCCTCCGGCGGTGTGTGCGATTCTTGGGGCACATTATTGACGGTTCAGGAGTAGCGACCGACCCAGACAAGGTTAGCGCTATAGGAGCAGTGACGGAGGCTGATTTGATGATGGAAGATGGGGTAACACCATCCCAAAGGAAGATTAAATCCTTCCTTGGAATGGTGTTGTATTACCAGAGGTTCATCCAAAATTGCTCTACCATCGCGAAACCCCTGTTTTCTTTGACAGCCGCGTCGAGGGGCAAGAAGCCTCCTGAGAAGGGTGCTGCAGTGTTCAAGAAGTTGAGTTCTGGTGACTGGAAAGAGGAGCACAGCAGGGCCTTCCAGCAGCTAAAAGCTGCTCTGATAAATTCCGTGGTTCTGACACATCCTGATTTTAGTCGCCCATTTATTTTGTCCACTGAAGCGTCCATGGATGGGGTGGGCGCTGTGTTATCGCAGATCGCAGAGGGTGAGACTAGAGCTCAGCCGATTGCTTTCGCTAGCAAAGCCCTTTCTCGTGCTCAGGCAAAGTATCCTGCTCACCGCTTAGAGTTTTTGGCTTTGAAATGGTACGTTTGCGACAAATTCAGCCATTGGCTGAAAGGCCATGAATTTGTTGTTTGGACGGACAACAATCCTTTAACTTACATCCTTACAAAGCCTAAACTCGACACGTGTGAGCAGAGATGGGTTTCCAAGTTGGCACCTTATCGTTTCAGCATCAAGTACATTCCAGGCAGTAAGAACATAGTGGCCGATGCTTTAAGTCGTCAACCCTTTGTCCACAACAGGGTTGGTCAGCGACTGTTGAATGAGCCTTACACTGCATTGCTTGAGGAAGCAGAACAGTTTGAGAAAGACACCGTGCAGGATGCATTCAGGCTTAGTGCTGGTGCCCAGAGTGCTGAATGTCCTCCTTATGTAACTCCTAGTTGTTGTCCGCTCTCCAGTACTGAGGTGTCTGCAGTGTTGGAGGGTCACAGTGACTGGGAAGCAGGAGTTGAGTCGAGAGCAGTCTCCTGGATCGCACAAGACACCCAGAATTTGTTGCCTCCTGGGCAGTGCCCGTTACCGGTCTTCTCGTTAGATGAACTCCGCGATAGGCAACAGTGTGATCCTTGTCTGTCCAGGGTCCTGTTTTACTTTAATAGAGGCAAGAGAGCCTCACGTCGTGAGCGTGCTGGTGAGACATATAAAGTGCTTAGAGTCTTGAAGCAATGGGACAAGTTGAAGGTACTTGATGGTGTACTGTATCTTACAAGCAAAGACAACCTTGCGGGAAAGAAGCGGTTACAGTATGTTGTCCCATCTTCTTTGATAAAACAAGCGATAACAGGCGTCCACGACGAAGCAGGGCACCAGGGCCAAGGTAGAACTATGCATCTGGCAAGGCAGAGGTTCTTCTGGGTCGGGTTGGAACCCGACATTCGTAGATACGTTAAGTGATGCAAGCGCTGTGTTGTCAGTAAAACACTCGAACCTGAAGGCAGAGCCCCACTAGAGAGCGTTAAAACGTCAAGCCCAATGGAGCTAGTATGTATTGATTTTTGGACTGCAGAAAGCTCCAAAGGCCGTAATGTGGACATGTTAGTCGTTACTGATCATTTTTCCCATATGGCACATGCCTTTCCATGTCGTGACCAATCAGCAAAGCAGGTAGCCCGACAGTTGTGGGATCGATATTTCTGTGTGTACGGCTTTCCTGACAGGATCCACTCGGATCAAGGGGCTAATTTTGAGAGCCAACTGATCCGAGAGTTGCTGCAGGTTGCCGGGGTAAAAAAGTCCAGAACGACTGCCTATCACCCCATGGGTAATGGCCATGTTGAACGGTTCAATAGAACCTTGGGCAACATGGTCAGAGCACTGCCGCCAAGGTCTAAGGAAAAGTGGTCACAGCTGCTTCAGACACTGACTTTTGCGTACAATTGTACGGCGCACGAGTCCACAGGCTACGCTCCATTCTACCTAATGTTTGGTAGAATCCCGAAGCTACCCGTAGATGTGATGTTTGGTAGTGTTGAGAGAGACTGTGACGTTGTTGATTACGACAAATATGTGAAAAGGTTGAGAGATGACCTGAAAGAGGCTCTGACAGTCGCTCAGAGGAACATTGATTCAAGTCAGCAACGCCAGACCGAGTTTTACAACAGGAAGATGAAGGGCTGTAGCATTGACATGGGCGATCAAGTTCTCCTGGCCAACAAAGGTGAACGTGGGAAGAGAAAATTGGCAGACCGGTGGGAGTCCACACCCTATAGGGTAGTTGCGTTGAATCCCCAGTGCCATATTTATCGCATTCGTAACACCAAAACGGGCCAAGAGAAAACCGTTCATCGTAATTTGCTATTGCAAGCGAACTTCTTGCCGCTCGAGTTGGGAGGTCCTGACTCACCTGGGGATGGTGGTGAATCTGTCCTTGGAAGCAGGAGTGCATCATTGGATGACGTTGTTTCTGCATCTGAGATGTGTTCTGTGTCTGATCGAGTTGCTAGTTGGGTGGAAAGAACCACAATTTCTGAGGATCCTCAGCAGAGGTTGTCCTGCAGGTCTGATAGTGCTGCATCATTGGATGTAGTAGTCCCTGAGTCATTGGGTCAGGAGCAGTTGTCGTCAAAAGATGATTGTACCAAAAAGAACAGCAATGTAGTCATTCCAGAAGAAGGACTGAGTTGTGATTCTCGCAGTTCGCTTCCTGAGGCGGTTTTCCATGATGGCCGTTGTGTTTCACCTGCTGGAGTTTTAGAGCCACCTCCTGGTCAAGGAGAAATGAGAGTTCGAACCAGAGTGGGTAGGATGGTGAAACCTGTCAATAGATTGATAGAGAACATGACTCAATCTATCAGGACGCTGAATCCAGTTGGGGGGGTTGTAAGATCTTTATTGAAATGAGAATTTATAGTATTAGAACATTGTATTGTATTACAATATTGTTTATCTTTAAGTTGTAAGGTTAAGTCTATGTGAGTCAGTGCATTTCAGCACATTTGTTGTTCCAGATCCAAGATGAAGTTTCATTTGAGATGAATGGTGTTTAAGGCACCTTTCGCGGGTGATTGCAGTGGGCCTGATCAACCTGCTGTACTCACCTTCCCTGTGAGTGGGAAACATTTTGTTGCACCATGTTCTGGAAAACAGTTGGTCTAATAGCTCCAGTGTATATGATCCCTGTATAAGTCAAAATTTGTGAAGTTCAGGGTGGAGAATGTAACTGGTGTGAATTATTCATTGATGTGTTTCTTTTATATATATTTTTTTTCTTTCATTTATTGTCTATATTGTTAATATATAAGTATTCTCTCTACTTTTATATTTAGTTAATGAACATCACAAAATTTTGTTCAGATCGTTGTTCATAAGACGACATAACAGTAAAATAGCAGAACTTTTTCTTTGGGTGTTTGTTGTGGAGGGAGCGTCATCAGTGGAACACCTCTGGGTTTTCCCTCGTGCGATCTGTAATAGCCTCAGTCAACCTGTGCGCGAGGCTCACGAGCACACGCAATGTTGCTTCTCTCCATGATTATTACTGGTATGGTGATGTTTATTGTCTAAAAGCATAACTATCGCTTAATAAGTGTGATATGAGTGCATTTCATGATCTGAGTGTGTTAGTAGTGATGAGGTGTGTAGCAAAACGATTTTATGAAATTCATCATAGTGCTAACTGATTCATATTTTGCATTCATGCTTAGTTATATGAGAGAAAGAGAGAAGCTGATGTTCCATTGGTCCACTGATGACCTCTATTCGTTACAGGTATGTTTGTAATTAGTTCTGTTTAGTGAAATAATAGAGATCTGGTTTACTGTCAATGTGCACTGTATGAAGAGGATCATGAGGGGAATGAATCAGATTCATTGATTCACGTGTGAAGCACGTGGTGCGGCCTGCTCATGGTATGTTGTTAAATGCATGTTATGCTTTTCTTTTGGATTTATGTGTATAAATAGTATTATAATTGATATCTGTTTCATCATAGCATGTTATAACATAAATATTTGTAGTAATGCATATTATTATACACTCTAGTATACAATTAATGTACTTTACACTATTGTAGTGTACTAATAACAGAATTGATGTGATGTATCACAAGGAAGATTATGAATGTATGGTAATCAGATTTATTATTTTATTTACATGTTTTATTTAATTTTGTTTAAGTTTTGTAATAGCCTCAGTCAACCTGTGCGCGAGGCTCACGAGCACACGCAATGTTGCTTCTCTCCGTGATTATTACTGTTATATGAGAGAAAG
The DNA here is from genome assembly GCF_963082965.1 of Carassius carassius. Classification (NCBI taxonomy): domain Eukaryota; kingdom Metazoa; phylum Chordata; class Actinopteri; order Cypriniformes; family Cyprinidae; genus Carassius; species Carassius carassius. The sequence goes on along the minus strand of NC_081782.1, from coordinate 30,913,329 downwards.
AGAGAAGCTGATGTTCCATTGGTCCACTGATGACCTCTATTCATTACAGATTAAAAAGAAAACTTTGGATCTCATTGTTGAGTGGTGGTGTGGTCTTTTGAGGTGCGAGAGTCCGTTCCAGACTTGCTACACCTGGTTAGGAAATGTCCTGCCTCTTACCAAAGCTGCCTGCTGCGAGCTTCAGTTTAAACATTGCTTCAAAATCAAATGAATTTGAGCGTGATATAAACCCGGATGATTGTTACCACTCTAAGCTCGTCTGTCTTGGGAACACTAGTGTGTCTCTGACATAGTGATAACATTCGTTGCCTTCTCTAGTTCAGCTCAACCAGGTCTCATCCCATTCGTCGATTTTTGTGATATCACAAATCCCGGAAAATATGTGTTCTATTCCAAACGAGTCGTTCGTTGTAGTTTTTAAAAGTGATTTCTGTTAAATAAAATATCCTTTTGAATTGGACTTTGAGCTTTGTAACTTTGCAGATCTTTTTTATGCTCAAACGGCAACATTACAGACTAACTAAAGTTGAAAAAGTGAAAAAGCATAATAGCACCCCTTTAAATAGTTGAGTTTTACAGTTAATCGCAATTTTCATTTTCTGTCGGTCTGAGTTTTTCCATTTGTGGAAATGTTCTAGATTCAGTGGCTCCTCTAAAGGCACTAGATAACATGAGCCTTGACAAGATGACACTGTACACTCTCCTCGGCAGATTTGTAGAAGAGCGGAGCAAAAATGGAAAAGGGACAAGTTACAGGTTTCTTCTAAAATGTTAAGAGACTCGCAGTCTCAATATCAGAAAGCAGTAAAAGCAGTCAAATAAAGGTATTTTACTAAAATTATTACTCAAATCTAACACCGAAAACGTCTCAGGTTATGAATGTATGAATGAAATACCATGGTTTCCTGAGTAGGGAACGAGACACTGCGTCCTCTAGGGGTCACTATGGGGAACACCTCGTCGTGACCCACGTCTGAAGCATACATTGAAAAAACACCAACGAGTTGGCTGGCGACAGCCTCTGACGTCACTACCGGTGCGACTATAAACTGGCAACGGGAGAACATGTCATTCACTTCTTTATCTGAAGCTTGCGTCCAAAGCATGACAGGGAGCTAGAGGACGCAGCACCCTTTTACCTAAATATATTACTTCAGAGTCAGGTCTCCGAACCGGTTCAAGGAACGAAAACGAAAACTGGAAATGAACGAAATTTTGACAGGAACAGAACCAGAAACAAAATCAAATTTTATAGTTCCGAGCAGAATAGAAAATTTAAATGGCCATTAACCGGTTAATAACGTTATTTTATCGTACCATTTTATATTTGAAATTTGCTGTCAATGAATCATGAATTCCAGAAGTACGGCATATGCAAATGTGATGCTGAAGCCAGCGAGTGAAATGTCCGCTCAGCTGTGAACTCATCATAGGCAAGTCGCAATGGCAATGCACCGCCCTTAGAGTTTATCTGAGGATATATGAGATGAATTAAACAGATCACACACCTGCAGAACTTCTGTGAATGGAGAAAACAGAAAAATGAACCCCTATAGGCTTACATAAAAAAGGAATATATATAACCTATATAACCTTCTATATAACCAATCAGCTTTGGTATGACCATCGTGCTGACACGTTATTACATTACTATTATTGTAGGGAGTGAAATTTAAGGTTAAAATTAATGTTCTATAACTATATATTAAATAAGATATAAAGGGAATATCGCGAGAACAGAACGCAGGAGAGAATAGTCAGGAGAGAATAGTCTGCGTGCAGTTATGAGAGGTAGAGAGAGAGAAAGAGGCTCACTGTGTTATCAGATGTGGCTAATTCCTAATTTTCACCTCTTCATGTTTAATAAATCAATTGATATGATCTGCCGAGTTCCCTGTCGGTGTCCTCCTTCCAACAAAGCCAACGAGCTAGCGCACTGTAAGAACTGTAAAGCCTGCATATAGCAATGACGCGCGTTACAACATTATTAGGCATATTATAGACACATAATATTGTTTTAAAAAAATAATGTTATTAACCAGTAATTCAGATGAACGCAGGAACAGAAACGTTAAAATATCAATTCTGCTCGGAGTGAAACGATTGAATTTTCTTTTCGTTTTCAAGCCCTGTTCAGACTTATGTGCCCTCTAGAAGCTTGCGTTCTGCAAGTGAACGTCGCTTGATTGTGCCATCCCAAAGAAGCACAAAGTCACTTTTACGGACTTTTAAATTAAATGTTCCCTCCTGGTGGAATGACCTCCCCAACTCAATCCCAGCAGCTGAGTCCTTAGCCATCTTCAAAAATCGCCTTAAAACCCATCTCTTCCATCTTTATTTGACCCTCTAACTTTAGCACTCACTATTCTAATTCTATTCTTAAAGAAAAAAATCTAACTACCTTTCTAATCTTTTTGTATTCTATTTTTTTTCATTTGTTATGCAATTGTGTGTGTGTGTGTGTGTGTGTGTATATGTATATAAGACCTCTAACACTAGCTCGCTTGCTATTCGTTTTCTATTCTATCTGTTTTCTTTTTATTATATTATTTTAAAGCCCATGCTACGTGTACTGTGTTAACCTAATTGAGAATTTTTATAGCACTTATATATCATTGCTCTTTTTGTTGTTTTTGATTGCTTCCACTGTCCTCATTTGTAAGTCGCTTTGGATAAAAGCGTCTGCTAAATGAATAAATGTAAGTGTAATGTAAATGTAATTGTTACGGCCTCGGCCCGGGGTAGAGCTGAAGGCTTGGAATCAGGAAAGATTCCTTTAAAGGGATTTTAGAAAGAACACAGAATACTAGCGTGCGAACTTACCACAAAGGTTCTAAAGGAGGGGCTCTCATGGCACTCTGATAGAGCAGCTCATAGATGGAGTGGTGCATCTCAAAACAGTATGTTTGAGAGTCATCAACTCGATCTGTGGAAATAATGCTGGAGCGCTCTAGGGAAAAAACAGAGATCTCAGTCTCATATGAGAGGAGAACTCCAAATTCAGAGTAGCGCACTCATAGGCAACCCTTCTTGGAAGAGGGGAATGCTGCTAAACTACCAAGAGAATCGCCCAAATAGCCCCTCATGTTGAGGGAAGCGATGCTTGAAGTGTATAAACAAATACATACTGGCTGAATTGAGCCCAAGGAACCAAGGTCTAGTTATCTCAAGAAACGGAACGAGGCGGGGCGCGTAACCCTTACTGTACAGGATTTTAGAAAGTGCGCAAAGTGTTCACGTGCACACTGACCACCATGTGGTTTTCAGAAAGTACATAGAGCTTAGCGTACCTAAATGTTCCTAAGCATCGCAGAGGCGTTGAACCGCACAGGAGAGGCAAGCTCAAATTTTGCACACCTCTGGCGAGGGGAGCATCACCTGAGGCAGCATATACAAGAAGACATCTGTAACTGCCACCTCCACTTCCCGCTGGATGCGACAGCACAACTAAGTGGCCAGGAGACCCCTCAGGGTGACCTGGCCTGACATCCATGAAATTACCTGCAGTGCTGTGCCAGGCCTGATGATCAAGGAGGCTCCTGCAGAAACCTGTGATCTCAGCTGCCTAATACTGGAACATTGAGGCCGGATGGCTGGTGCTGACGAGTGTTTAGTAAAAACTGTAACTGAGCACTGCAAAGGAAACTCACAGAGTTTTTTAGTAGACACATAACCACCAGCAATTTAATACACATAAGTATATACAGAAAGGGTTACATACTCACCCATCCTCCTGTGCTGGAGCCCTGCTCAAGGGACGCCTCCTTTTAGTCCGGATCATCAGTAAGGTGGTTGCTATGAACATAGAACCAGCCAAAAACATTATAGGTCCAGCATAGGAGACTGTTATGCGAGAGATTTCCCCCTAACCTCGATCAGGTGGAGAGCTGGGGGTTACAGGGGAATTAGGAAGGGGAGGATAAAAGCAGAAGTTAAAAATCCCTAAAGGGAACGAGTAGATACCTCGACATCGCTCTGATACAGACGAGAACGCTGACTCATCTGGATCACATCTCTAAGGTTCTGCTTACCTCCTTGTGACCCACCATTCCTCTTACCCCTGCCCATAGGTGGGGGAGGTGCACAAGTCGTGACACTAGCCTTCTGTCCACGTCTTTGATCCTCAGATCAAGATAGGCCAGGACCCCTATGTTGTTCAGCCTCAGACCTGGGCCTTCGTGGAACGAAGGATCTGAAAGCAGAGGAGTGTGCCTTTGTCTCCCTGAACCTCTCAACAGAAATACCAAAAAGTTCAGAAAGCAAAACCTGAGCATTGAATTCCCAATGTCTGCCAGGTTCATCCACAGATGTCTCTCCGATACCACCATGGCCGCCAAAGTCCTGCCAATGGCGGAGGCGGCCTGCTTGGTAGCATGGAGAGAGAACCGTGGTGTGGTGCAGCTCGGCTACCCGATCAGGAAAAAGGCCCTCGCTTCTTTCTAGGTTTCTTAGCACATCAGTCTGATATGCTTGAAGCACCACCATCGTGTGTAATAAAAGCCACAGCCTGACCTGCTGCTGCGTCTGCCTTGCCATTTAAGCCAGATGTATTTCTTGAAAGGGCTTAGATGGCAAGGAGGGAGATTAAGAGATCTGTTTCCCCTGTAGAAAGAAAGCTCTTTCTACGGGGGCATCCTCTCATAGCAGTTTTCGTACATCGCCTCGATGTCGGCACATTTTTATTTTTTTTACTCTTATGCGGAAACAGATGGATGCGAGAAGAAAACGGCCTCTTTCATTTCTTTTCAATCTCTGTATGGAGATCAGGCAGAAATGGAAGGCTCACCTGAGGTGGAGGGCTATGGTCAGAAAGAAAACGCTTATTTTTTCTCTGTTTTTTCAATGTATGCTTCAGACATGGGTCACGACGAGGTGTTCCCCATAGCGACCCCTAGAGGACGCAGTTCGAAGTTCCATTGAAAGGGAACTTTTTTTTCACATCATTAATGCTATTTATTAATCCTTCTGTTTGTACTCTCCCTGATGTATTTTTGTCAAAATATATGTATATGTGACAAAAGTTTTTTGTTAATAAGATAAATATATTTTTAGATTGGGAATTAACCCCTTTTCCTCTGATCCGTCAATTCCTCCTAGTTGTATTGCTGTTTTTAGTCAGTTTAATTCTATTACTACACTCAGTTTTAAGAAGTAGTGGGGTACTTCAAGTCTTCTGGCTCTTTTATGTTATCCCTCCATTTTTTCTTAAACAAGCCTCAGATGTTGTTTTCTCACTTCTTTTGATCATGTTAAATTGCTGTTTAGGAACTGGCATTATACCTTATCTGCTAAAACATGCAACAGTTCACCCTTTGTATAAAAAAACAAACTGAGACCCCACAGTATTAAGTAATTTTAGACATCTCCAACCTGTCTTTTATTGCAAAGGTTTTGGCTCCCAAAACCCAAGAACACTTCCCATAACACTTTGTACATCGATGTACATTGTTACAAGAATGGCCTCTACGCTAAAATTAGTCTTTTGCTTTCTTATTTCGAGGTCACCGTAGCCACCAGATGACCTCTACAGCCCTGAATGTCAGAGGAGATCAGGAGAATTAGATGAGGCCCAAAGATAGATCCCCAGTGAAGACCTTGTCTCCTAGACGGCCACAGGGACAAGACCACAGGAACCAGATGATTCTTCTGCATAATGTGAGTTTTCTGCAGCCTGGAATTGAATTGCTGGTTTCATCTGGCCAGAGGAGAAGTGGCCCCCTGAAATGAGTATGGTTTCTCCCAAGGTTTATTCTCCATTCTGTCACAGATGGAGTTTTGGTTCCTTGCCCCTGTTGTCTCTGGTTTGCTTAGTTGGGGACACTTAATATCCAGCATCAACTAGATTGCAGAGATGCTATTTAAATGGAACTGAGCTTGATGATGACACCACTGAATTAAATGATGAACCGCCATTAACTGAAAATCGGGTGTTTATTATTGTCATGTTGCATTATAGACACACTGTTTTCCTATTTAATACTGTAAAGTTAATTTGACACATTCTGTATTGTTGAAAGTGGTTCATAAATAAAGGGGACTTGACACAGATGGTGGGCTGAGGGTGAGCATAGGGTCTGCCAGGAGACAGCGATGGCAATAGTAAGGACTGGTGCAGTGGTGGTGGTAGAGGGAGTCTGGGCAGGAGTTCAGGATGCTCAGGGGATTCATGCACATTATATGCTGCCCACACACACCACAAGGCCACTCCCAACACTGGGAGTGCCAGTGACAGGGGGACGACCTCAGTGGATAGTTGAGGCCAGATAAACGGTTTAATGCAGACAGACAGTTCAGACCAGACAAAAAATTTAGGGCAGACAGATAGTTCAGACGAAGACCGGAGAAGAGGGGGCATGTCTGCATATATATTCCAATCAAAAATGGTGCAATGGGCGGAGCTTCCCTCCACGCTCTCACTTTCCACATCACTCTCCCCCGTGGTGAGCTCTGTAGCCAGCTCTCACACCTGGTCTGACATCACAGGCTCTGGCTCCAGGGGGATAGTCAGCTCTGTCACTCCATTATGTATTGGGTCATCGGTCGCAGCGGGCTGAGGCTTACCATCTCTGGCTCTTGTTGTTCTCTCGGAGGACACTCTCTGGGAGGTAGGACATTTTCTGGGAGGTCCACGGTTGCCCTGATCTGGGACAGGAATTTCAGTGTCTCATCGTTGGATGAGGACATGACGGTAAAATGAATAAATCCCAGGGCGAATGATACCAGATCGCTCTCCTAAGCCACGACTGAATTTTCGCCACCCAATCTATACACACACACACACACAAACATACAAAACAAAACCAAACCGCGGGGATAACATGCAGCACACTTTCACTTCTTTGGTTTTTTCTTCTGTCATGCTACGGTGAGATAAACACACAAAGAAGATTAATGCAAATAGTCTTTAATAAATCCACACAAGGGTAAATCAGGCAGGAGACACACACAGAGACGTAGTAGACCGGACCAACAGTAACTGAATAGACAGGGACTGAAGTACATTTGTGAAAGAGGATAATAGACAAGACACATCTGAACTAAGTGACATAATCAACGGGAGACAGAAACTAGGTCACACAGAGCACATGAGGGATGAAAACACATCAAAAACAGTCAAGGGATGTGACACTCACCATATTGGAGAGAAATTATGCCCTTTAATCTCCAGTCACAGGTCTTTGATGCAGACAACTCCTCATGTGTTTGCATGATTTATTTAAAAGTAATTAACTAAACATATCTTTATAAAAGTTTACAGTGTTGCTGCAGATGAAAGGTAAAAAAAAAAAAATCATTTTTTATCAGGTTAGTTATAGATTATTTATGACTCAAAACTCTTTCCCTTTCTGTTAGAATCCTTGTCAAACACACAATTGGTTGTGGGCAAGAATCTGCATTTGGGAATCTTTGGCATACTAATTTCAACATAGTATGTTTTGGGACATACTAATTCTCTTTTGAATACTATTTGGGCTGGATAGTATGCAAATTGGTATGAAGCTTTATATATATATATATATATATATATATATATATATACACTCAATGTTTAGGTTTCAAGTGGTTGTTCGGTTCCTGTGTCTGGATCTCTCTTCTGCATGTTTGTTTTACTGCTGCAACTAGATTGGTACCACCACTGTAACAATATTATTACATTTAAAGTTAATATAAATGATATCTACTAAATTGCAACTTCATCACACATGGAATATGTATGCATGGAATAAGAACACAAAAAACACTCTCCAAAAAACAGATTCACAGTGGATACTTTGTCAGGAGAGGCAGCATCGAACAGAAAAATACTTCGCTCTCAGGACTTGCACATGTAGAAGGCAGCTCAAGCAGAGAATACTCTAGGTGAGGCACATCACAGCTGGTAACAGGAGACAGGACACACTAAGGCGAACACTGCTACACAAGACAAGGCAAGGCAAGGCAAGGCAAGATCAGATCAAAGCTGACATGCATACGAGAGTGTTACTCACACAATTATCCGACACAGGACAGAGAGAACAAACGGCAGAAGTAGACGGAGTAATTAGACAAGACAAGACACAGGTGTAAGCGCAAAGCAGCAAAAGCACTGATTGCAATGATCAACAGGTGATGACAGAGCGCAAACGAGAAAGTGTGTGTGCGCTGGAGAGTGAGTGAGATTAGTGTGTCAATGAGTGCGAGTGTGCTTAGTGAAGATGTGTAAATAGGATAAAATCAGGTCTTTCAGGACACTTTTTACCATCAAGATGAGTGCTCATAAAGGTACTAATGATTAGTAAACATTTATAACATTTTGCAAATGATAAATAGTTTTCACTTTAGATTAGGTACTGCAAAACATGAACAAATAATTAAACAGGTCATATGATGAAATTGAAATTTTTCCTTTCTCTTTGCTCTTGGTGCATAAAGAAGATCTGTAAAGTTGCAAAGACTAAAGTCTCAAAACCAAAGTGATATTCTTTATAAGATTTAAGAGTCAACCACGCCTACCTAAAACAGCTCATTCTAACAAGCCCCCACATGTCTACGTCAAGTCAAGTCAAGTCACCTTTATTTATATAGCGCTTTAAACAAAATACATTGCTTCAAAGCAACTGAACAACATTCATTAGGAAAACAGTGTGTCAATAATGCAAAATGATAGTTAAAGGCAGTTCATCATTGAATTCAGTGATGTCATCTCTGTTCAGTTAAATAGTGTCTGTGCATTAATTTGCAATCAAGTCAACGATATCGCTGTAGATGAAGTGACCCCAACTAAGCAAGCCAGAGGCAACAGCGGCAAGGAACCGAAACTCCATCGGTGACAGAATGGAGAAAAAAACCTTGGGAAAAACCAGGCTCAGTTGGGGGCCAGTTCTCATCTGACCAGACGAAACCAGTAGTTCAATTCCAGGCTGCAGCAAAGTCAGATTGTGCAGAAGAATCATGTGTTTCCTGTGGTCTTGTCCTGGTGGTCCTCTGAGACAAGGTCTTTACAGGGGATCTGTATCTGGGGCTCTAGTTGTCCTGGTCTCCGCTGTCTTTTAGGGATGTAGAGGTCCTTTCTAGGTGCTGATCCACCATCTGGTCTGGATACGTACTGGATCCGGGTGACTGCAGTGACCCTCTGATCTGGATACAGACTGGATCTGGTGGCTACGGTGACCTCGGAATAAGAGAGAAACAGACAAATATCAGCATAGATGCCATTCTTCTAATGATGTAGCAAGCACATCGGGTGTTATGTGAAGTGTTCCCGGTTCCGGTTGCTGCCACTGCTATGTTGTGAGATGCTGTGTGTTTTGTTGTGAAAGCAAAACTACGTTGTTTGGCCTTCCACAAGTATTTGTATTTACCAAACTGTACCGGAAGAGTTAAACCCAGATATTCAGATGTGTGCAGCACATTTTACTGAGGATGAGGACTATTTCCTGTGAGAGTAGCCTATAATGCTGGTGTCTGTTTCTATAAAGTGGGGAAATTCCAACTTTGCAAGGTCATTCTAGCACTTCTGACTCACAGCCTGTAAGTACCTTTTCATATTTAAAGAATTTGCCACTGATGATTCAAACACAAATTTTGAGCAGTGTAGAATAGCACCTGTTGTTTGTTGTTTCTCTGATTACAAATGCAGACATGGTTTTATGTTTATGAAGTATAAGTAATTATAATCAGTAATAATATCCCCACTTGACACAACAAATGCCTCGTTTATAATTTGTTTAATTTGTTTTGTCTCATCGCGCTGGTGTTCTGACTGGGACAAGGCATCACAGTATGGTAAGGGGCGTAACCAGGGTTGCCAGGTTTTCAAAACAAAACCTGTCCAATTGCTACTCAAAACCAGCCCAATCACATTTTGAGGGAGGTCTCGCGCATTCCGGGGGGTAAAATACATGTTTTTGGCAAGGTTTCCAAATCAGAGCACACCTCACTTTTCAGAATGATTAGCTTTGTAAAAATCAACGCGTTTCAGAAAGGTGGGGCATAGAGGAGAAACGATAATGTACATTATATGGAAAATTATGTGTTTTTGAACCTTAAACAGCATAAACACATTGCATTACACCAAATACACAAAATAATGTTCTTTTTAGAAACGTATATGCAACAATATGACCCCTTTAATAAAATATTTGTCAAGATGTGTAAATAGAGGTCTATGCAACAAAGACCAACAAATGAAGATCATATAAACTGAAAGATTTCATTTCATTTTACATTTAATAACCATGTTAATCATTAAATAATGTTAAGTTAGTTCATTAGTAAATATTAACAAGAACATTATCTCAATATTGCTAGTTTACAATTTTTATTGTAAATTTTAATATTTTATTTACAATAGAATATAGATAACATATTGAATGTTGAAAGTGAGACATTTTTAAATGTCATGCCAAATATTGGCTCATTTTGGATTTCACGAGAGCTACACATTCCAAAAAAGTTCGGACAGGTAGCAATAAGAGGCCAGAAAAGTTAAATGTACATAGAAGGAACAACTGGAGGACCAATTTGCAACTTATTAGGTCAATTGGCAACATGATTGGGTATAAAAAAAGAGCCTCTCAGATTGGCAGTGTCTCTCAGAAGTCAAGATGGGCAGAGGATCACCAATTCCCCCAATGCTGTGGCGAAAAATAGTGGAGCAATATCAGAAAGGAGTTTCTTAGAGAAAAATTGCAAAGAGTTTGAAGTTATCATCATCTACAGTGCATAATATCATCCAAAGATTCAGAGAATCTGGAACAATCTCTGTGCGTAAGGGTCAAGGCCGGAAAAACATACAGGATGCCTGTGATCTTCGGGCCCTTAGACGGCACTGCATCACATACAGGAATGCTACTGTAATGAAAATAACAACATGGGCTCAGGAATACTTCCAGAAAACATTGTCGGTGAACACAATCCACCGTGCCATTCGCCGTTGCCAGCTAAAGTTAAAAAAAGAAGCCATATCTAAACTATATCTTTCTCTGGGCCAAGGCTCGTTTAAAATGGACTGTGGCAAAGTGGAAAACTGTTCTGTTGTCAGACGAATCAAAATTTGATTTTTTTTTTTGGAAAACTGGGATGCCATGTCATCCGGACTAAAGAGGACAAGGACAACCCAAGTTGTTTTCGGAGCAGTTCAGAAGCCTGCCTCTCTGATGGTATGGGGTTGCATGAGTACGTGTGCCATGGGCAGCTTACAGATCTGGAAAGGCACCATCAATGCTGAAAGGTATATCCAAGTTCTAGAACAACATATGCTCCCATCCAGATGTCGTCTCTTTCAGGGAAGACCTTGCATTTTCTAACATGACAATGTCAGACCACATACTGCATTAACTACAACATCATGGCTGCGTAGAAGAAGGATCAAGGTACTGATATGGCCAGCCTGCAGTCCAGATCTTTCACCCATAGAAAAAAAAAAATAAAAAAAAAATATATATATATATATATATATATATATATATATATATATATAGTCATGCATGAGTTGTATTGTATTATTGTTATGTTACAAGCAGTTTGCACTATAATAATACTCTTATTAATAGTATGTTAGACCGTCTTTTTTTAAACAAGGGTCTACATTCGTACCACAATACTCAAAATTGAGTACAGGTTGCCCTAAATAGTACACAGTATCTTTTAAGTTACAGTGTACATTATATAACACTGAACACAAGCAATTTATTTTAAATGACCAATGTAAACACAATTTTTTATTTATTTATTTTTTATCAGCTACAAAGAACATTCCCCCAAAGTGGAAACTATACACTGACATTAGTGGAACTGTGTGCTTGCAGAGGAGCAGAAATTACACAAACAGCTTTAAGTATACATCTTTTGGTGCCATTTCAGGAACAAGTATAAATAAAATAAGTAATTAGCAGACATTCTCCATGATGCTTAGTTGGTTATGTCAGGTATTATTAAAACATTTTTCAAATAAAATTGGCTTAATTTTTTAGAAATGATGCAAGACATTATTAAAGGAATGGCCTTGGCACTATCCAGTCTCAGCTAACCACTGAAGGGATTCTGAGAGAGGTGTCTAGCAATTATTGGACACGGATGAATGAAGCCTTGCGTCTGGGAGATGAAAGCTGACCACACAGAAAAGCAAGCAAACTCCCAGGCACATTTATCATGTAGATCATGATAGTATGCAAACTGAGCCAAAAATGTCTTGCTCTTCACAGAACAATGCAATACATCACAACCGAAAGCCACAGCTAAATGTCAGTGAGCTAGTGTCTGCGGAATGATCCTTCAACAAGTGAATTCATCTTAATCACTTTTGTAGCTCCACCTGTTACGGCGCAGTAGGACGCGCAGAGGAAGAAACAGGGTCTGGGTCCAAATGCAGGGAAATTATTTATTAATTATAAACAGGAACAAAAAAGGCCAACATGGCAAAAACAAAACAGAAAAAAATCACGGGAACAGAAAAGATGCAGCCAAAATGCAAGACACGAAACATCAGACATATAATACAGCCAGACAGAGTGGTGTGTGAGACGAGAATATATAGTCCATGAGAATGAGCAACAGCTGTGTGTGTGATTGAGAGACAGGTGTGCAGAGTGAAGGTAAATGAGTCCGGGAGCAAGGGAGAAACACAGGTGTAGCAACTAAAACAATGATGAGGTAACAAGATAGGCGGGGGAAGAAAAGAGACAGGACAAAAGCACATGGCACCAAACAAGCTCTCGGGAGCTCTCTGAGCGGACGCTGCTGCCTCGGGAGGGTCGTGAGCGGACGGCGCCACCTCGGGAGGGTCGTGAGTGGACGGCGCCGCCTCGGGAGCATCGTGAATGGACACCGCCGCCTCGGGAGGGTCGAGAGCGGACGCCGGAGCCTCGGGAGGGTCGTGAGCGGACGCCGGCGCCTCGGGAGGGTCGTGAGTGGACGGCGCCGCCTCGGGAGCATCGTGAATGGACACCGCCGCCTCGGGTGCATCGTGAGCGGACACCGCCGCCTCGGGGGCGTCGTGAGCGGACACCGTCGCCTCGGGAGAGTCGAGAGCGGACGCCGGAGCCTCGGGAGGGTCGTGAGCGGACGCCGGCGCCTCGGGAGGGTCGTGAGTGGACGGCGCCGCCTCGGGAGCATCGTGAATGGACACCGCCGCCTCGGGTGCATCGTGAGCGGACACCGCCGCCTCGGGGGCGTCGTGAGCGGACACCGTCGCCTCGTGGGAGTCGTGAGCGGACACCGTCGCCTCGTGGGAATCATGAGCGGACACCGCAGCCTCTAGGGCATCGTGAGCGGACACCGCCGCCTCGGGGGCATCGTGAGTGGACACCGTTGCCTCGGGGGCATCGTGAGTGGACACCGCCGCCTCGGGGGCATCGTGAGTGGACACCGCCGCCTCGTGGGAATCCTGAGCGGACACCGCCGCCTCGTGGGAATCCTGAGCGGACACCGCCGCCTCGTGGGAATCCTGAGCGGACACCGCCGCCTCGCGGGCATCGTGAGCAGACACAGCCGCATCGTGGGCATCGTGAGCGGACACCGCCACCTCGGGGGCATCGTGAGCAGACACCGCCACCTCGGGGGCATCGTGAGCTGACACCGCCGCCTCGGGGGAATCCTGAGCGGAATCGGCCACCTCGGGGAATCCTGAGCGGAATCCACCACCTCGGAGGAATCCTGAGTGGAATCTGCGGCTTTGTGAAGGCTAGCATTCAGCCCTGCTGCCTCAGAGGGAACATCAGCAGGCTCCTCCACTTTGTGAGTCCTGTGAGTCGACCACGCTGCTCGCACTGACATCAGCGGTGAATCCCGCATGCAGCGCATCAGCCCGTGACACTCCAGGAACAGGTGTGAGGCACTGGGTGCAGCCGACGAGGCCTCTGCTGACTCCTGGACTGTCGCCTCGGGACAACCTTGTGCAAACTCTGCAAAACCCTTGGCATAAGGGACTTGAAGGGCTTGGCTAGTCCTCCCCAGAAAAAGACCATTAGACAGGTCCTCTCTGTCGCCGACAGCCAAGCCGCTCCCAAGAAGTCCCAAGCATAATCCTCGATGCTTCGCTCTCCCTGGTGGACGTCGAGGAATCTCCCTGCTGGACCCATATTTTCTGGCTGTATTCTGTCACGGCGCGGTAGGACGCGCAGAGGAAGAAGCAGGGTCTGGGTCCAAATGCAGGGAAATTATTTATTAATTATGAACAGGAACAAAAAAGGCCAACATGGCAAAAACAAAACAGAAACAAATCACGGGAACAGAGCAGACGCAGCCAAAATGCAAGACACGAAACATCAGACATATAATACAGCCAGACATAGTGGTGTTTGAGAAGAGAATATATAGTCCATGACAATGAGCAACAGCTGTGTGTGTGATTGAGAGACAGGTGTGCAGAGTGAAAGTAAATGAGTCCGGGAGCAAGGGAGAAACACAGGTGTAGCAACTAAAACAATGATGAGGTAATAAGATAGGCGGGGGAAGAAAAGAGACAGGACAAAAGCACATGGCACCAAAACAAACACAACACTCACAAAAGACAGTGACAGAAAGACAGAAAACTGTGACACCACCTTAATGTCTTTACATTACCATATCAATGCTGTTTGTGAGCAAAATGGCCTAGCATACCCTGCACAGACCCTTGTTTTTACCACAATTCAGAGTTCAAAGAAAGCAAAAAGAAATGGACATTTTGCATTGCGTAATATGTACTTGAAATCATCAAAAACCAGAGATGACAGAGAAAAGGCCTACAACACTGAAACAGAGCCAGGAAGAAATACATTAAATCAAGTCAATTTACCTTTATTTATATAGCACTTTTAACAATACAGATTGTGTCAAAGCAGATTTACAGTTAAATAGGAAAATAGTGTGTCAATAATGCAAACGACAGTAGAAAACACAAAATTTTCAGTTAAGGCACTGAAATCATTGAATTCTGTGATTTTATCATCCATTTCAGTCCTGTTTAAATAATATCTGTGCAATCAAGTCTGAAAAATAAGTGTCCCCAACTAAGCAAGCCAGAGGAAGGCCAGTGGTCTTGTCCCGGTCGCTGTCTAGGAGACAAGGTCTTTACAGGGGATTTGTCTCTGGTGCTCATCTAGTTGTCCTGGTCTCTGCTGTCTTTCAGGGCTGTAGAGGTCCTTTCTTGGTGCCGATCCACCATCTGGTCTGGATACGTACTGGATCTGGGTGGCTGCAGTGACCCTCTGATCTGGATACAGACTGGATTTGGTGGCTACGGCGACCTCGGTATAAGAGAGAAACAGATATTAGCATAGATGCCATTCTTCTAACAATGTACATTGATGTACGAAATGTTATGGGAAGTGTTCCTGGTTCCGGTTGACCTAATTAATGCAGGCTAACAATCCTTAGATGGATTTGAATATTAGAAATGTGTTAGTGTGTTATGTGTAAACCAGGTTAAAAAGATAGGCCTTTAATCTAGATTTAAACTAATAGAGTGTGTCTGCCTCCCGAACAATGTTAGGTAGGTTATTCCAGAGTTTAAGCACTAAATAGGGAAAGGATCTGCCGTCTGCAGGTGATTTTGATATTGTAGGTATTATCAAAATGCCAGTTTTGAGAATGAACTGGACGTGGAGGACTATAGTGCAATATGAGCTCACTTAAATACTGAGGTGCTAAACCATTCAGGGCTTCATAAGTAATTAGCAGGATTTTAAAATCTATACAATAATGAATGGGGAGCCAGTGCAGAGTTGACAGAATTAGCGTCAAGTGTGTATAAAAAGCACTGCAGCATGAGCTGCAAATGATTCCATTCTGCATCTTCCCAACTTGGGCCTATTTACCAAGCCTGGCTCACTGCCCATTGTTTGTCCCCTCTGTGTTTTTTCCTCGGAACAGCACTTAAGCGTGTGAACCACTGCCCAACTCCCAGCCAGAGCCTCATCTGCACCTTCACATCTAAGGAGGGGAGAAAATTCCCTCAGCACTTGTGAAAAGTCACACGCCAGGTCGGATGTTTGCTTAAACAAAGATCATATCAGATAAAAGGCTGGTGCTGCTTTCTCAGATATCACTCAGATATTACTCTCACGTCGCCTCTTCCCTTTGAGCAGCAGAGAGTTGATTTTTTCAAATAAAGACTCCCAAGGTCCTTATTAACATGAGGGATGGACTTCAATCAAAATTCCAAAGGTGCTGTCGGTGTCGGTGACCTCCAGCTCTCTTGACCCCAGCCTGATCCCTGACAGCTCTCAGTTTTCTCAACAATTTCTTTGGGCTTTGTAATACACAGCATGGTGTGAATAATTAATTTGACATAAATTTTCAATTTTTCAGGGGGACATTGACCTCAAAACAGAGGGTTACTCAAAGACATTTTGGGAAACTAACAGATCTAATGGAATACCGCTGTTTGTTTCCCTGTAGAGTTTCTCTCATACTGATGTCGTTTCCAGACACAAGTGTTCAGAGTAACCTACCTCTGAGCAATGTTCCACAAACCAGCCAATACAAACCAAAAACTGAACATCTCAGAATACAGGCCACAGAGCTCAGAGCAAAAGATATTACATTAGACTAATGCAACACAGGAACAATACTCAGGACTGCTGTAACATTGCTTTTGGAACCAACTATAACGAGACAGAGGTTTATTGTCTTAGCAAGTTTTATGCTTTAAACAAACTGCACAAATGTCTACTTTTTTTTGTTTGACTGCCTTTACAAAAGTTTTGAAAAAGTTTTTTTTTGTGTAACCATGCTGCACATTCCAGGACTATTAACTGAAAAATTAGATGCAAAGGCACAGAAAACTTTAATTTTTAACAAAGGTAATCATCTGTCACCCTGCTTTTCTATTTCACCTGTCCAGTGTGAATCTCATTAAACCTGTAAAGATTATGTTTGTGTCATATTCCAATACAAAAAAAAACTAAAAACTAAAAAAAAATTATAATAATAATGGCAATGATCAACTCTACAAACCTCTTGTCCTGTGCAGGGTTACTTGAGAATATCCCAGAAACACCATTATTTACTTAAATATAGCCTGTTTTAGAGCCATTAAAGAGATGGTTCACATAACAGTGACAAATGGTGCCCTTAAAAAATTAAGGAGAGCTGGAACACAGATGAAGTTGATTTATTAGAAAACCAAAGGAAAATGCAAAACAGTAACCAATAAACTGTCTCAGGTTACGAATGTAACCATAGTTCCCTGAGTAGGGAACGAGACACTGCTTCCTCTAGTCGTGACTTCGAACTGCGAACTTTGAACTGAGTCCTCTAGGGGTCGCTTTGGGGAACAGTATACCCACGCTGCCATGCTGAGGGGAGTGCAGGCCAGAATCATGGCGAGCACTAAGTACCAACTCTACCATTTCCATGGGAGTTGCCCCTGGGATGTTTAGACGGCTGTCTGTGACAATACCCCTTAAGGCCAAAGGCCTGAGCTACATACCCAACTTAATTGTTAGAGCCTCGGCCCAGGGTAAAGCTGAAGACTTGGAATCAGGAAAGATTTCTTAAAGGGATACAGCTAAGAAACTAGCATTTGTACCAAGTCTTGCCTGTCACACAGGGGCTACTGCTAGCTTACGCATAAGCTTGCTGAAAGAGCTGTCTCGACAGTTCTCTAGTAGCAACACCCTGTTTAGATAGGTATCCGAGGATACCTAGGTGGAGTGGCGCCCAAGATGAATGGGATAAACTCCGAGCGCAGAGTATCGCACTCATAGGCGACCCTTTTTTGGAAAAAGGGGAGCTCTACTAAATTACCACGAGAATCACCCAAATAGCCCCTCATGTTGAGGGAAGCGATGCTTGAGGTTTATAAACAAAAACACACTGGCTGAATGGAGCCCAAGGAACCAAGGTCTAATCATCTCAAGAAAGGGATCTCTAAAAACATTATAGGTCCAGCAAAGGAGACTGTTATGCGAGGTTACAGGGGAATTAGGCATAAACGTGTTATGAGGATATTTTCTCCGGATAACCTCTTAGACTCCAGAGGGTTAAAGATCCCCAAAGGGAACGAGTAGATACCTCGGTATCACTCCGATTTGGACGAGAACCCTACCTCGTCTAGGTCACACCCCTTAGGTTCTGCTTACTTCCTCGTGACCCACGATTCCTCTTACCCCTGCCCGCAGGTGGGGGAGGAGCGCGAGTTGCGACACTAGCCTTCTGTGCCCGTATTTGATCCTCAGATCGAGACAGGCCAGGACCCCTATGTTGTTCGGGCTCAGACCTGGACCTTCATGGAATGAAGGATCTGAAAGCAGCAGAGCGCGCCTTCGTCTCCCTGAACTTCTCAAATCGCAGTCTCAACGGAAATACCGAAAAGTTCAGAAGGCGAAACCTGAGCATCGAGAAGAAAGCATTTTCTTTCCTCCCGATGTCTGCCAGGTTCATTCACAGATGTCTCTCTGCTGCCACCATGGCCACCATAGTCCCGCCCATGGCAGAGGCGGCCTGCTTGGTAGCACGGAGAGAGATCCGTGGTGCGGCGCAGCTCGGCTACCTGATCAGGAAAAGGCCCCTGCCTCTATCCAGGTCTCATAGCAGATCAGTCTGATATGCTTGAAGCACCAGTATTGCGTGTAATAAAGCCAGAGCCTGACCTGCTACTGCGTATGCCTTGCCATTTAAGCGAGATGATTTTCTGAAGGGGCTTAGATGGCAAGGAGGGAGATTAAGAGAGGATGTTTCCCCTGCAGAAAGAAAAAACTTTCATAGATAAAAATGATTCATAAATTAATCATAAAAATTTTAGCTCTTTCTACAGGGGGTATTCCTTCATAGCCGCTTTCGCGCATCACCTCGATGTCGGCAGATTACTTTCATGCCGAAACTTATGGATGCGAGAAGAAAACGGCATCTTTCAATTCTTTTTAATCTCTGTATGGAGATCATGCAGAAATGAAAGGCTCACCTGAGCTGGAGGCCTATGGTAATTTTTGCTCAATAACCTCCAACAGCTCTACATACGCAGGGCAGGAGAATTTAGAAGGCTCAGCCTGAGCTTCTTCACCATCCTCAAATATCTCCTGCTTTCCTGGGTAAAAACCCAGCAGAGCACTAGCCTCAGTATCAGAAAGTGTTAAAGATATAATATCATCCTCCCGAGGCTCTCTCTCGTCTGCCGCCATTACGAGCGTGAAAGGGAAAGTCCCTCTTTAAAACATTCAGACAGATCCACCTGTATTCACACAAGCTCATTCTCTTCCGTGCCTCAGCACGGACAGGTCCTGAACCGCGGGAAGCAGATAGCTGCCTTTTTTCCCCTTTTCTTTCAGAAGAGAGATGAATGAGAGCGGAGCGTTTTCCATTAAAAAAACGTTCACAATGCACGAAGATTGCCTCCTCAAAGACATCGCGTGCGTGCTCTTCACCCAAACAAATGACGCAAAGATCGCGTGTGTCATCGGGTGTCAAATAACGCCGACACGGATGCACACATTGTCTAAACGCTTGCAAGTTGTCGCCATGATAAACAGAGAAAGATCTCCCTTACCAGTTTTTTTCAAATTAACGCTTCAAACAAAACAGTCAGTGAAGACGAAGAAGATGAATGACATACTCTCCCAGTGCTTATTTATAGTCGCGTCGGTAGTGACATCTGTTTCCTGCATTTACTAATAAACTCACTTTTCACTTGCTATTGAATCCATCTTATCATTTCATCCCAGAACGATCTGACCTTTTACTATGGATTCAGCAAGCAACAGCGATTTTTGTTTTTTGCCCTCCAGCCTCAGACTTTTAGCTCTGAGGAGTCGAAGGTGGCTTTCGTGTTAAAACTGCTCTCAGGACGAGCGGCACTGTAGGGGACGGTGGTGTGGGAGAATCATCACCAATGCTGTTCCTCGTTTCAGACATTCTCAGAGGAGATGAAGCGGATGTTTGAATGAGCGGTGGCAGGTAGGGAAGCGGCTCATCAACTGGCCGACCTCCGTCAGGGCAACCGCTCGGTCAGCAAAAATTCCATAGACTTCCGCACCCTGGCTGCCGAGTGCCACTGGAATGAGGAGGCGCAGTGGGACATGTTCCTGCATGGGTTGGCTCCGTAGATAAGACCTCATCCTCTACTCATCTCCCGGTAAGACTGCTGTGGGCGGCCCGGTCCCACATCTATCAAGCACTCTTGGACTCAGGAGCGGAAAGTAACTTCATGGACCGGTCACTAGCACTAACTCTTGGAATTCCCATCACTCCACTTAAGAACACCATTTCCATTAATGCCCTTAACGATCAGGAACTCACCGTCGTAACCTTTTCTACCAAGTCTCTTACACTCATCACATCTGGCAATCACTCAGAATCTATATCATTCTCCTCTTGGACTCACCCCTGGCTCCCATCATCCTCTGGCACCCTTGGCTGGTTCAGCATAATCCAACGGTTGACAGGGGACACAATTCTGTTTCATCATGGAGTACTCAATGTCATGAGTCTTGTCTTGTGTCTGCCTGTCCGTCTGTGTTTTGTTCTGTTTTGCAGACGGAGGAGGGGAATTTATCTAACGTGCCCTCAGAGTACCTCGACCTGAAGGAAGTGTTCAAGTCCCGTGCTGCTTCTCTTCCTCAGCATCATTGCTATGACTGTGCTATAGATTTACTCCCAGGTAAGTCTCCGCCTAAGGACAAGCTTTACTCACTTTCTGCTCCAGAAAGGGAGGCCATGGAGAAATATATTTCTGGTTCTCTAGCCTCCGGATTCATCTGTCCTTCCTCTTCTCCTGCAGGGGTGGTATTCTTTTTTGTGGGGAATTTGGCTTGCTCAGTTTGTGCCACTGGTAAGACGTCTAACCGACCTCCTTATGGATTACTTCATCCGCTGTCTGTCCCTTCGAGACCCTGGTTCCACATTGCACTAGATTTTGTCACCACCCTCCCGCCCTCTAATAGCATGATGGTTGTTTTAACCGTTGTGGACTGGTTCTCGAATTCGGCACATTTTATTCCCTTGCCCAAATTACCTTCAGCCAAGGAGATTGCAGTGACTGTTGTAGACCACGTCTTTCGCTTACATGGCCTCCCGATGGACGTGGTCTCTGACAGGGGGTCCCAATTTGTGTCCAAATTTTGGAAAGAGTTCTGTAAATTATTAGGAGCTACAGTCAGTCTGTCTTCGGGTTACCATCCCCAGAACAATGGTCAAACAGAGCGAGTCAACCAAGATTTGGAGAGAGTGTTGCGATGTTTGGTGTCCATGAATCCTTCATCCTGGAGCCAACAACTTTCTATGGTTGAGTACCCACATAACTCATTACCAGTGTCATCCACGGGCTTCTCTCCGTTCGAGTGTAGTCTAGTGTACCAGCCACCAATTTTTCCAAGTCTGGATTGCAAAGTCACGGTCCCCACAGCTCACGCCTTCATCCAGAGATGTCACTGCACATGGACCAGAGAGAGACTCTGCTCCAGGTGGGGGCGCGCACTAAGGCTAAGGCTGATCGCCACCGGTCAAAACCTCCCGTATACGTCGTAGGTTTCTACAAAGAATGTTCCGCTCCGTGTCTAATAAGTTAGCTCCCACCAGCCCATTTACTGTCACCAAGATCATTAGCCCGGTGACAGTCCACCTCAAACTTCCTCCGGCGTACAGGAGAATTCACCCCGCCTTTCATGTCTCCAAATTGTAACATGTTGTTCGTTCACACCTTAATCCGCCAGCTCCGATTCCCCCACCGTCGCAACTTGTGGACGGGGAACCTACGTATTTGGTTAATCGTATTCTGGACTCGATTAGGAGGGGACGCAGATTCCAGTACCTGGTGGACTGGGAAGGTTACAGTCCAGAGGAGAAAAGTTGGGTTCCTGCTAGGGACATTCTGGATCACTCCGTTATTGATGATTACAATCAACAGGTAGGCTCGGCTGGGAGCGCCAGGAGGCGCTCGTAGGGAGAGGTGTACTGTCACGGTTCATGAATTCGCCGTCTCTCTCTTGTCTGTGTTTGTGTTGGTGTGTGTAAGTATGTGGGCGGAGCCGCTGATCACTGGGCTGATCAGCACCTCAATCATGATTGATCAGCACGCCAGCTTAAGAGGATCTGTGCCAACTATTTAGTCTCTCTGTTTTCACCTTGTCTTTTGTCAGATCGTTGTTTGGATGTTCCTGCCTGTTCCCGCCTGTCTCGGTTCTATTGCTGCCTGTTTGTTTGTCCTGCACATCCGCCTTCACATCTTCAACATCTCTCTTTATTACCGGCATCAACTTCCGGATCTTTGTTGTTTTCACTCACCTCATAAGATCTTCACATCCGGACTGGGCTGTACTACAGCTTCACTGTGTCACTAAGTGTTTGCTTTCTTGGACATTGTTTTGCATCATCATCATCATCTCTGTTTCCTGAATTTACTAATAAACTCACTTTTACTTGCTATTGAATCCATCTTATCATTTCATCACACATACTTTTGAGTTGAATGAACTTACTCCTGGACGCGGTTTTGAAACCACAGACCTCAAGTAAGCAAGTTGATAAGTAAGTTGATGGTACATTAAATGTGCTTTCTGGAATACCCCCCAGATCTGTTCCTCACAAGAAGCTGTTGTATCAATTCAGTAAACATAATTGGCAACAAACGAGCCAGAGACAAGTTCTGAAAAAAGTCAGCTTTATTGACAGATGGGCTATGGCAATGAGAAGTAACAATCAGAAGGTGAGTAAAATGGTAGATGTAAATGTTTCTGGGGTCCGTTTCAGAAAGGGGGTTAAGTGAAAACTGAGTTAACCCTGAAATGAGAGAAACTATGGGTTTTCCATTTCAGAATGGGAGGTTTGTCGAACTTGAGCAAGCAGGGTAAGTCAAGCCAGTTTCTGAAAGAGGGGTAACTTAAATTTAGAGTTAGTTACCATAGTAAAATGTAACATCGCAAGCGATGTTATATATATGTGTGTGTGTGTTTATATATATTAAGTGTTGGGGGTAACGAGTTACAAAGTAACGGATTACAGTAACGTAACACATTACACTAATAATATTGGTAACTACACTACTTTACTAGACTATAGGAACATGCTTTCCAGTGTTACACATGTCGTGTTTGCCTATGTGTAAAGTTCTGGGCTGGGTTTCCCGATAACGATTGATCTTAGCGCTTAAGAGTGTTTTCTACGAGTAATTTTACGATCGTTCGTTAGTGTTTGATGTGCGTTTCCCAACATTCCACGTAAAGCAATCACACAGCTGTGCTTCAAGTGCTACGTAGGAGTCGCTCTCCATTTGTCAAGTGCTGAAATGTCATGTTTCATCGGACACACGCGCCTGGTCCTAAGTTAACTTCTAGTCTGTGTTGTGTATATCGGTCTGGCTGCGGTGCCTTCTACAAACGCAGTTAAAGTTAAGGTGATGAGTAGACTGAATTTGGGGTCAGGTGGTTGTGATGTGGGATGTGTTTCGAATACATTTATTTATTTTTTGGAGACTCGCCATGATTTTAAAACTAAACGATTTTCCAAAAGCCTTTGTTGAATAAACATGAGCACGTACTGCATGTTTAATAATAATAATAATTCCTTACATGTATATGTTTAAATATCAAAACGAGACACTGGTGTTTTTATATAACTGTATTTCTGAAGGAAGACTTGCATGTTATATGCCTGATTAAGCAGCATTTGTGAGCTCAGCTGCTTTGTTTACAGCAGTTATTGGGGAAACCTCTATTTCTCACGCTTTAAAGCATCTCCTGCTTAACATTTCTTCCATGTTTTATATTTCATAGTAAATCCCTTTTGTTTACCAAAAAATAAAGTTTGCTTAATTTTCAATATTTAAAAGAAAATCTAAATGAATGTTTTATGCCTTCATTTGATAACCAGAAAAATCTAAATACACAACAGAATTTCTGAGGGGAAAAAACATTTCATAAGGCTATTTTAAGAAAAATTGAATAAATTAAGTTTTATTAATATAATTAAATGTAACCATTAAAAAGGAGTTGAGAAAAAAATAAAACACAAAAAACTGGAATCCAGAAAAATTAAAACTAAAAACGGAATTTGGAAAAAAAATCCCTAAAAAATTAAAAAAAGTAAAGTAATAAATTTATGCATTTAGCAGACGCTTTTATCCAAAGCGACTTACAGGGCATTCAGGTTATACATTTTTACCTATTATGTGTTCCCGGGGAATGGAACCCCCAACCTTGCACTTGATAGCACAATGCTCTACCAATTAAGCTACAGGAACAGAAGTAATAAGTAGTGAAGTTACTTTTCAAATGCAGTAACTAGTAAAGTAATCTCATTACAATTTACAGAAGTAACTAGTAAATAATTAAATTTTTTGAGTAACTACCCCAACACTGTATGTATATATATATATATATATATATATATATATATATATATATACACACACACATTCTTAAATCAAGATGGATTTTATATATATCATTTTCTATTGTTGTACATTACATTAACAGGATGCAATAACAGATTGTAAATGACTGTATATTTATTACAATTATAAATACTTTTAGCTTTATTAAACACTAGTTAGGCACTTTACTTCCACTTTTAGAACATTTTCTTCATTTTTATTGGAAAAAAAAATCTAATGTGATATGTGAAGGGAAAAGTGAGGAGGAGCTTGGTTAAAGCCGGACTAAACCCAATCAATCGTGTTACAAGCTAGTTCTCCGCACCCAACACTTTACTACCTACACCACTGAAACCATTATTCACATGCATCATATTTAACATTATGAGACAATGAAGGGAAGAGCTACAGTATATTTGCACTTAGTTATATACACTTAGAATAATCTAGTTTTCCATTTGCATTAAGAATATTTTTTTTTTTCACATTGGCATATAATTTTATTAGTAAGTAGAATGCACTTAATTTAGATTTCCCCAGGAAACGAGAAATACACACACACAGACACACACACACACACACACACATATATATATATATATATATATAATCAAGATGGAGATAAAAGGCTGGCTGCACTGGTGCTGCCTTCTCAGATATCACTCTCATGTCCCCTCTTCCCTTTGAGCAGGAGAGAGTTGATTTTTTTTCAAACAAAGACTCCCGAAGGCCCTTATTAATATGAGGGATCGACTTCAATCAAAAAGGTGCTGTCGGTGACACACACACACACACACACACACACACATATATATATATATATATATATATATATATACATTACAGACCAAAAGTTTGGACACACCTCATTCAAAGAGTTTTCTTTATTTTCATGACTATGAAAATTGTAGAGTCACACTGAAGGCATCAAGGGCTATTTGACCAAGAAGGAGAGTGATGGGGTGCTGCGCCAGATGACCTGGCCTCCACAGTCACCGGACCTGAACCCAATCGAGATGGTTTAGGGGTGAGCTGGACCGCAGACAGAAGGCAAAAGGGCCAACAAGTGCTAAGCATCTCTCGGGGAACTCCTTCAAGACTGTTGGAAGACCATTTCAGGTGACTACCTCTTGAAGCTCATCAAGAGAATGCCAAGAGTGTGCAAAGCAGTAATCAAAGCAAAAGGTGGCTACTTTGAAGAACCTACAATATGACATATTTTCAGTTGTTTCACACTTTTGTTATGTATATAATTCCATATATAATTCCATAATTCCACATGTGTTATTAATTCATAGTTTTGATGCCTTCAGTGTAACTCTACAATTTTCATAGTCATGAAAATAAAGAAAACTCTTTGAATGAGAAGTTGTGTCCAAACTAATATGTTGAAATATGTTGGGTTAAAAATAACCTAACAAGTATCCCAAATATGGGTTAACATAGCACCTTCCCAACTGTGGGTTATTTAAAAAATTGTTGGGTTAACTATTTACTTTTATTCATGAGATTATTTTAATGAATAAAATACAATGTTTTCAAATACAGATTTATTTAAGTAGAAAAACAATAAATCTGTTTTAGAAACAGTTTTTAAGTTTTAAATGACAAAAACACGACTTTATTCAACTATTCTTCTCCTACGCATCACCCTAGCGCCATTTTGGAGAGTACTCACTAAATGCAAACAGCTTATGATGTTCTGTGTCAGCTGCACTACATGGATCCATTTTATTTATTATTTTACCAATCTCCTTGCTATGTTTCTGGATGTTGATCGTGGTAGTACCCTTGCTGTCTATGGAAGGTCAGAGAATTGTCAGAATACATAAAAATATCTTAATTCGTGTTCCGAAAATGAACAGTCTTACGGGTTTGGAGTGACACGAGGGTGAGTAATGACAGAATTTTCATTTTTGGTCAACTAACCCAAATGTGTTTTAATGTGTTTTGGCTACTGGATCTACTGATGATCAGTAAAACTAAATACAACGTTTCTTAGGAGGCAGCAATAGCCGCGTTTCCAATGTTGGGCTAAAAGCAGGTGTGCTAGTGCGTGCCAGGGCCAGTCGAGTTCCACTGTCACTTCTGGGGCTTGATCGTGCCTCGTTGGGGCTTCCTCGGGGCCAACGGCCAGGGTTTTTTGGCCCGATGAAAACCTTGGGCCAAAGCGTGCCAGCTGGGGCTAGAGGAGTGGTTATTAACAAAGGCAGAGTTTCTGTGCATCTGGAGAGCATCTACGCTGCGGATCATTTCAGAAAGATACCAGCTACAACACCAGCATTAAAGACTTTTTAAAATAAGATGAGCTCAAAACTCACTCTTAGTCAGCGGCAAGTGTTTGAAATAACTCGATCCGATGTGGATTATAATCACTAAACAAGGCAGAAATATTTATAAGTGATGTAAAGACTGTGCACACTGTGCGCATTACCACCATAGTAAATATGACCACTTGAAGAAATCAGACGTCAGCTTCTTATTCTCTATTACAATCGTGAATTTATTTAGTAACATTTTGTCTGTCATAAGTCTCATCTCGAGAGTTTAGCTTAAAAATAAAAATATGATAATGTTTTTTGTTCGGGAGCTTTTATAAAAATAGAGATATTATCATTCATTCCAAATGTGACTACTGACTATAGGCTACTGTGACTACAAATAAACAGAAACAGACTCAAATGAATAAGCAGAATATGTTCATAAGCGTTAAAAATAAATAAATAAAATAGAAATAAATTTATTTCTGGGTGACTAATTTTGAGTCCTGATGAATTAATTCATTATGATCAATGTATCACTTATTCTAAAGTAAATAATTGATGCTTTTGAATTTAAATATTTAACAAAGAATGCAAACAAACGGACACTTTTATCATTTTCATTTTGTGATCACGCTAGTTTCAGTGACTAATTTCTTAGTTTTCAGATAACCTCTCTTTGTTGGTGAAATGATGGGGTTGTGTGATGTTGTCTCTGAGAGGCGTGTAAAGGGCATGTTTTAGTGACACTTAGCGGAACTTCTGGCTCGACTGTGAAAACCCTGCGCTATACTGGCCTTGGTGCTACTGGTCCGAGGCTATTAGCCCCATTCGGCCCGTTTTAAGCCCTGGCTCGCACTGGCCCGACAGTGGAAACATAGCTAATGTGTAGAAGGAACTTCCCCAGGAATATTATAGACTGCATGATGCAAGAACTCCCAAATGAAAGCAGAGCGCTTTGGGTAGTTTGTGTCATAGATGTAGATCATTTTGAAGCATTCATTCACTGCTTATAGTAAGCTCTCCTTTCCAACTGCCTCTCCATTGAAAATGATGAAAACTTGAAAGGAATTTTCTTTGTCTCCAAGCACCAAGACAGGTGGTTCCAGGGTTGTCTCATTGTTGTCATTGTTGAGGTAGTGCACCATTAGTACCAACCCTGAAAGAATAAGTAAACTTTAGTTGGCATATATGGTAAACACAGTATTCTCGTTGCTTCATAACATTAAGTTTGAACCACTGTAGTCATGTTGACTATTTTACAGGTTTGGGATAACATAAGGGTTACTTAATGACAGAAATTTCATTTTTTGGATGAACAGACCTTTTAATGCTTTGATCCTTTGAGCAAGTTACAGACAACTGTGCCAAATAACTCCTTTTTGGTGGTAGATGGAGAAAAAAAGTCTTGGGAGAAACCAGGCTACACCAGATGAAGCAGTTCATTACCATTAACAAATAAAAGTCTTGCATTTTTGTTTACCTTAAAATAACACTTTAAAATAATTCTGATACACTGACTTCTAATAAGACGAATGGATTGTCTTCGGTTTTACGCTCCCCTCTTAAACGTCTGTTTTAGGAGTAATGTTATGTAAGTTTGGGGAGCTGAAAGAGCGGACTGCCTTATGACTGCGCTCTTTCATCTGGGTTTTGAACTTTTATAACAGAAAATTCAGCGAATTCAAATTCTTCTCACTGAATCTGGTGTCTGCCACATGAGTGATGTGTGAGCTTCATTTGCTCCAGAAGCTTCATTCACTGGTCCGATCCGATAAATGGTCCGAGCAGCTTAATGATTTTGGCGACCTTTCACATTTCATCAGACACTTATTAATGTTAGGTAATACTTCTCTAAACAGTTTTGCTAGTATTTCAGCTAATGTTTTAAGTTATTAATGCTAGCGAGCAAACGGGGATAAGTTAACATTAGCATATTAAATTTCCAATTGATCTGATTCTCTGGGGAAGAAAAAACATTAATTGACTAAAAGGAAATCAAAATAGTTTTAGGATTTAATTAATGTTTCAATATACATTACTTAATGTTATGCCAGTTATATACACATCATAAATTATATTAACAGTTACTTACCTTTCATAATCATGCAGGCTGCCGCTGATGTCCGCTGAGTTGCTGACTGGACCGTTAAAATTTGAAAGAAGTGAAGCAGGAACCATATTTAACCCGACAGTTGGGTTATAACTAAAACATTTTTTAAAAAATAACTCAACGATGAAAAACAAAAACAAAAGACCCAACAAATTTTAAGATAACCCAACACAGTGACCAAAATGTTTAACCCAACAGTTGGGTTAAAAAAAAAACCAACCCAACGTTTTTTACTGTGTATGTACATATGTATGCATGTATGTACTTGGAAAAAAATAAAGATACTTAGTAAGAAAAGCATTTTTGCAGTGTGCATGAATGAATTAAGTTTTTAAATGATCACTTGCGCTTTAAGAAAAGGGGAGGAGACGAAAAGAAACTCTGGGTTTACCAAAGAAAAACTGCTCGCAACCAGGTTAGGTTTTATAGAGTAAGTTAACATGATAACTGACTCCGAGTATACAGGTCCTTCTCCAAAAATTAGCATATTGTGATAAAGTTAATTATTTTCCATAATGTAATGATAAAAATTAAACTTTCATATATTTTAGATTCATTGCACACCAACTGAAATATTTCAGGTCTTTTATTGTTTTAATGCTGATGATTTTGGCATACAGTTCATGAAAACCCAAAATTCCTATCTCAAAAAATTAGCATA
Organism: Carassius carassius; assembly: GCF_963082965.1. Classification (NCBI taxonomy): domain Eukaryota; kingdom Metazoa; phylum Chordata; class Actinopteri; order Cypriniformes; family Cyprinidae; genus Carassius; species Carassius carassius. The sequence continues at coordinate 30,884,026 of NC_081782.1, read as the reverse complement.
TCATGAAAAGGTTCTCTAAACAAGCTATTAACTTAATCATCTGAATCAACTAATTAACTCTAAACACCTGCAAAAGATTCCTGAGGCTTTTAAAAACTCCCAGCCTGGTTCATTACTCAAAACCGCAATCATGGGTAAGACTGCTGACCTGAAGGCCATCATTGACACCCTCAAGAGAGAGGGTAAGACACAGAAAGAAATTTCTGAACGAACAGGCTGTTCCCAGAGTGCTGCATCAAGGCACCTCAGTGGGAAGTCTGTGGGAAGGAAAAGGTGTGGCAAAAAACGCCGATTCCAGACCTTGGGGGGACCTGTGGAAGCAGTGGACTGAGTCTGGAGTAGAAACATCCAGAGCCACCGTGCACAGGCGTGTGCAGGAAATGGGCTACAGGTGCCGCATTCCCCAGGTCAAGCCACTTTTGAATCAGAAACAGCGGCAGAAGCGCCTGACCTGGGCTACAGAGAAGCAGCACTGGACTTTTGGACAAATTTTGCATGTCATTCGGAAATCAAGGTGCCAGAGTCTGGAGGAAGACTGGGGAGAAGGAAATGCCAAAATGCCTGAAGTCCAGTGTCAAGTATCCACAGTCAGTCATGGTCTGGGGTGCCATGTCAGCTGCTGGTGTTCCACTGTGTTTTATCAAGGGCAGGGTCAATGTAGCTAGCTATCAGGAGATTTTGGAGCACTTCATGCTTCCATCTGCTGAAAAGCTTTATGGAGATGAAGATTTCATTTTTCAGCAAGACCTGGCACCTGCTCACAGTGCCAAAACCACTGGTAAAAGGTTTTACAGACCATGGTATTACTGTGCTCAATTGGCCTGCCAACTCTCCTGACCTGAACCCCATAGAGAATCTGTGGGATATTGTGAAGAGAAAGTTGAGAGACGCAAGACCCAACACTCTGGATGAGCTTAAGGCCGCTATCGAAGCATCCTGGGCCTCCATAACACCTCAGCAGTGCCACAGGCTGATTGCCTCCATGCCACGCCGCATTGAAGCAGTCATTTCTGCAAAAGGATTCCCGACCAAGTATTGAGTGCATAACTGAACATAATTATTTGAAGGTTGACTTTTTTGTATTAAAAACACTTTTCTTTTATTGGTCGGATGAAATATGCTAATTTTTTGAGACAGGAATTTGGGGTTTTCATGAGCTGTATGCCAAAATCATCAGTATTAAAACAATAAAAGACCTGAAATATTTCAGTTGGTGTGCAATGAAAATAAAATATATGAAAGTTTAATTTTTATCATTACATTATGGAAAATAATGAACTTTATCACAATATGCTAATTTTTTGAGAAGGACCTGTAAGTTACCTCTCTTTCAGAAACAGGCTCGACTTACCCTGCTTTCTTGGTTTGCCTCCCATTCTGAAATGGAAAATCTAAAGTTTCCCTCATTTCAGGGTTAACATACTCAGAGTTTTCACTTATCCTCTTTTCTGAAATGGACCCCAGGTCTCTTAGTTGAGGATAACAGATGATTGTCTCTGGCAGGTAATCTGAAGGAGCGGTGGAGAATGGGAGAGGTGGAGCAAAGGAGCATTTGAGTGAGTAAACACAGGTAAGTAGTGAGGCTTTGTTCGTTAATGCAGACTATAGTCCAGATGAAGAGGCAGTGAGGAGAGTGCAGGGATAAAGGGAGTCTAATGAGCTGAGACAGGTGCAGGCAATCAATATTCTGGTGATTGGGATCTGGTGTGCACTGGGGCAGATGGACGTGGTGACTGAGGATCTGTCTACACAAACAGGTATTTTCATAACCGCAGCTTTTTCTACTGTTTGTACTGTTAACTCTTTAAAGTTTTACCTGTAAACTTTTTCTGGCTTCTGATTGGCCAATATGGTTTTGCGGTTGAGATTATATCGCCACCTGTTGGCTTGGCATACTCTTGACAGTGCTTCATAACATGCTTTTGTGTTTTCATTTTAAACGGAAGAAGGAAAAACTCAGTTTATAAAAATACCTTTTTATGTGGGGACATGGCCTGAGATTTCCTGACATTAATATGGTTCACCTGTCTTACTGAACTACTTTTATGATATGTTAATAATTATTTCATTGTTGTTATTGTTAGCTATGAAAAGCATGTATATGGGCATTAGTCACAAAGATCTCCTTTTGCATTTCATCAAAGTAAGAATGTAATAATACATTATGAGGTACACTTTGCAGATATACAGAGATATCTCAAGTAGCAGTTTTATGAGGCTTTGTGTCATCCTGCATTTTAGCAAAATTATATAATCTCTAATGCTATGTTGACATTTGGATTAGTATACGACATTAACAGACAAGAGTACACAGTAAGCACAATGAGTGCTACAACATGAAATAGTTTGAGCAGTTGTAGGTCGTTGAGTCAGTAATATGTTTTATCTTTTATGGCATCTTGTGGGCTGGGTATGGTTTTGCATCTGGTAAAAACCATGTTGTAGAGTTCTTTTTTATTAAATATTTTAAATGCAAACAAACAAAATATTTTATATGGTACAGTATGTAGCATGCCATAAAAAATTATGGTAAAATTAAAAAAAATAATAAAAACATGTTTGTTGTAATAAAAAAAAAACGACACGATGCAAACTATTCTTAAAGTAGGCACTATTTCCCATTTTTTGTTAGATTTTCCAACAAAAAAGAATGCACTCCTACAAAACAGTTGAACTGAAACTTGCTGTTCAATGGCTGTACCAATTCCAGAATCCTTTTCTCTCCCAGGAATTTTGAACGCTCACAGCTTACACAAAATTCACAGGATTTACCAATAATTGTTTCAGTCCCACATTTGCATCCCTTCTAGCTTTAGGACATTGCAGTAGAAATACAAGCAGGTTTATCCTACACCTGGGAGCTCTCAGTGACCATTTTGTGTGATGAAGTCATATTGTGCAGCCTGAGGGAATCAGTCCTTCAACGGGTAATGAGTGAGAACAATGACTACTGTGCTTATGGATGCCAACCTCCGAAACTCCAGCAAGCAGCATGCCAGCTCCTCCTATAGAGAAGGCCTCTCTCTCTGTGAAGCCCTTCTGAGAGACAGCCAAACACCTGCATGAGAAATTTTTAGGGACTTAAAATGAAAAACAGAGTTCTTTTAGTTTTTTAGTTTTTGTTTTGCAAGAACAAGCCTGTTGGATATTAAGGAAAAGTAGTGCACAACGCATTCCATACATAAATGTCAAAATAGTGTTTTGTTCTCCTCTGGCCAGATGAAACCAGGAGTTTATTCTAGGTTGCAACAAAGTCAGATACAGATGCAGTGCAGAGGACTCATCTGGTTCCTGTGGTCTTGTCCCAGTGGCTGTCTAGGAGATGACAGCCACTGGGACAAGGTTTCTGGGGCTCATCTGGTTGTCCTGGTTTTTGCTGACATTCAGGGCTGTCAAGGGTGTCTCTAGGTGCTGATTCACCATCTGGGATGGATATGGATTGGATCCAGGTGACTGCAGTGACCTCAGAACAAGAAATAAACTATTATTAGGATAGATGCCATTCTTCTAACAAGTATATCAGGTGTTATGGGAAGTGTCCTTTAACATATTTGACTTATAGAGAGAAATGTTAGTGTGTTATGTGTACGCCAGATTAAATAGATGGGTTTTTAATCAAGATTTACCCTGACAGAGTATGTCTGCCTCCCAATCAGTTTTAGGTAGATTATTCCAGAGTTTTGGAGATAAATACTGAGGTAGAGGTGCTAAACCATTCAGGGCTTTATAGGTAATTAGCAAGATTTTAAAATGTTTACAATGTTTAATAAGGAGCAAGTGCAGTGCTGACAAAACTGGGCTAATATGGCCATACTTCTTGGTTCTAGTAAGAACACTAGCTGCTGCATTTTGAACCCTCTGGTGTTTGTTTATTGATTGTGCAGTGCCAACCACCCAATGAAGCATTACAATAATCTAACCTTGAGGAAACGAACGCATGATTTAACATTTCTGCATTTGTCATTGAAAGCATAGGTTGTAATTTAAATATATTTTGAGATGGAAAAGTACCGTTTACAAATGCTAGTAATGTGGCTTTCGAAGGAAAGATTGCTATCAAATAGCACACCTATGTTCCTAATTGATGACGAAAAATTAACAGAGCAGCCATCAAACACTAAACAGTGTTCTAGGTTATTACATGCAAAGGGTTTTCTGTCCTATAATTAACACCTCTTTATTATTATTTATTTATTTATTAATATATATATATTTTTTTTCAGAATTTAGCAGAAAGAAATTACTAGTAATTGTTACTGTTTTTTTTATATCAACTATGCATTCCGTTCATTTAGCGAACTGGTATGTTTCGTCTGGCTGAAAATAAATATAAAGCTCAGTATCATCAGCATAACAGTGAAAGCTAACACAATGTTTCCTAATAATATCTCTCAAGGGTAATATGTAAAGCGTGAATAGTAATGGTCCTCGTACTGAGCCTTGATGTACTCCATACTGCACTTGTGATTATTATGATACCTCTTCATTCACTGCCACAAATTAATGGCGGTCAGAAAAGTACGATTTGAACCATGCTAATGGACTTTCTATAATGCCAACATAATTTTCAGGTCTATACAAAAGAATGTTGTGGTCAATAGTGTCAAACGTGGCACTAAGATCTATGACTTCTGGAAACACCTCGTTTAATATTATATGTTTTTTAGTATTGATATATTTTAGTACTTAGATGGGATAGGGTCCAACATGCATGCTGTTGGTTTAGATGATTTATAGGGTGACCATATGCGCCGTTCATACGGGACAAGTCCCAGCCAGGATTTTAATAATGCCTAAAACATCCAGAGCAGTTTGACCAATAACATGCAGGTATTGTACATAATCAACCAATTGTGGGGCTGCATGTGAGAAGGTAAGATCTAGAGGGAATGATCAAAGCGATGCAAATATGTGCACGTGTTTGTTAATTCGATTGACTTGAAGCATCGCTGCACACAAATCCAAAAAAACAAAACAAAGTGCGCCACAATGCTTCAAGTCAAACGAACAAACAAACACGTGAAAGTGATTCGAAAGCATAAGGAGACGTCTGCTCTTCTCTTTATAGCTTAATCATGAATGTTACAAAACGATCAAGCTGCACACTGCAAATAGCCAAAACCTGGATATTTTAGGCAATATTAAAATCCTGGCTAGGACGTGTCCCGTAAGAACGGCGCATATGGTCACCCTAATGATTTAACAAGTTTATACAATTCTTTCTTTGTTCTAGAAGAAAATGAGCAGATGTGAGCGGAATATCTGATGTGATACCGTGGCTGATGGCTGCATTGTTACTTTTATTTCTAATTTTAGGTAATTTTGTTGAAGGTAATTTTATCCCTTATAGTATCAATTTTAGAAGTAAAATAATACAATCACGATTACGGTGCTGTTGGGAAACGTTCTTGTTTTTTTTTTGTTTTTTTTTAGCCATGGTTTTGAATAAATACTTGGGGTTGTGTTTGTTTTCTTTACGGTAGGATTTAGAAAATGAGTAGGTCCTGACTGGGTATGAAACGATACCAACAATCTAGAAGTTAGTACCAATACCACTAAAGGTACACAATACGATGATACCATGGGAAAATAAATCAAACAAAATTATGAATGCAACACTTTACAGTCTAAATCTGTGATAGTGTGACGATGTCATAAGTCATCTTTAATCTTTGGGCTATGCCCTGTGTTTTTGTTTGGTTTATATTCGTTTGGTTTATATTATTGATATGAATGTTTGTTTTTGGCTTTATTTTTCTGGTCTAAGGTGCACATTAGGTCAAGAAAGAGACGCCAAAAGGGTTATTTTTGTAGTTATTTGTTCAAAGTTTTAGTTTTATTTCCTTACCTTTTTTCCTCTGGGCTCATGACTGCAGCATGGTTTTGGGGATGAGGGTTTAAGAGGAAGTGCGGTCTTCCTGTTTCCTATTTTATACAATCAAATGGAATTCTGGGTAATGTAGGCATAGTCTACTGGTTGTCAGAGCAGGGGGGTCATCGTTTGTTTATTTTGAATGTGTGTATATGTAAATGTATTGTTCAGTTTTTTAATGTATTTTTGTAATGTTGATCTTATGTTCCCTGAGACGGTTTCTGACAGTTCGTCAGAAATTCTTTGGATATGCAAACAAATTGTTGCAGCAGCTGTCCGGGTGGCTGGTCTCAGATAATCTTGGAAGGGAAGATGCTGGATGTGGAGGTCCTGAGCTGGTGAGGTAACACATGTAATGACAAAATTCTCTGAAATGGCTTTGGAGATGGCTTATGGTAGAGAAATAAACATTCAATTCATGAGCAACATCTCTGGTGGATATTCCTGTAGTCAGCATGCCAATTGCACGCTACCTCAAAACTTGCGACATCTGTGGCATTGTGCGGTGTGATAAAACTGCACATTTTAGAGTGGCCTTTTATTATCAGCCTAAGGCAGACCTGTGCAATAATCATGTTGTCTAATCAGCATCTTGATATGCCACACCTGTGAAGTGGATGGATTATCTCGGCAAAGGAGAAGTGCTCACTAACACAGATTAAGGCCCCATTTACATGATGGGAAAACGCAGATATTTCCCTGCGTTTTGGCCTGTCATTTACACGAAAACGCGTTTTTATCCCTGAAAATGATTATTTCTAAAAACTCCGGCCAAAGTGGAGATTTCTGAAAACGCCGGTTATGTGTTGCCGTGTCAACTGGGAGAAACGGGGTTTTAGGTTCTCAAACGTCACATTATGCGCCAGAAAATGCTTAACGTCATGCGAGCGCCCTATGTTTAGAGTTTGTTTGGGTAACGTTACTGTTTGATCATAGATGCTGTTAAGGTGGTACTCATTTTACGTTTGTGCAAACGCTTTTGGTCTGTTTGCATTTGCAAACACAACTGCTATGTTGTTTTGAATGGCTTGCATGGCTTTATCCTTCTCCCTACACTGCCGCCCATAGGTTTGGCATAGTTATAATGGCGCTCGACGGCTTATTTATGCGGGTTGATGTATACGACAACTTTTTTGAAAACGATGTTGTGTGCACGATGTTATTTTTGAAAACGGAGGGGGGGAAATATTCGTTTCTCTAAATACCCGGCTATGTGTAAATGTGGCATAAGACAGATTTGTGAACAATATTTGAGAGAAATAGGCTTTTTTTTTGTGTGTACACAGAAAAAGTCTTAGATCTCTGAGTTCAGCTCATGAAAAATGGGGGCAAAAAAAAGTGTTGCATTTATAATTTTGTTCAGTATATTAACAATAATAGGCCTACTTAAACATTTACTCGTTTATATTTAACATTAAAAAAACACAGCATTAGTGTTACTTGGCCTGGGATATTAAATCTGATACATGCGCTACCAAGGCCTAACCATGTGATACTGCTAGATAAAATGTCTTTCAACTACACAATGCAAACAGCAAACTTAAGCAAAGAAGAGTGGTTAGATGTTAGTAGTGCATAAGTTGTTTGGCCTTATTGAGGGTACTGAAATGGGCTGTAGGCAGAAAAATTAAAATAATTCAACCCAACAAGTAGGGGTGTTCTGGTATGGGTATCGTACAGAACAGTTCACATTCCAAATGGAAGTGATCATCCCTATCTCCTTGGAGTGGGGTCTTTGGAGTGAGCTGGGCAAGGGGGTGCCATTATGTAGTAGTTTGGAATGCACTAGGCAAAGGGAGCAAGGTAATTTCCTCATTATCTTCAGCTGGCATGTTTCTGTGACAACGCAGTATGTTGTACATCAGCAGATTCACTGATAGACACCGGCAAAAAAAAAACACAATTTATATATATATATATTTGTCAAAAATTGGTCAGGATGTTATCGATCTCACACCGGTAGAAGTTCACCAGGATGGTTAAGGACAACTGGTTCTTCTTCAGTGTCCTAACTGTGCATTCTGCATCTTCTGTGCTCCCATTGTTTTCGTAGGTAAATTAGTGTGGGTCCAGTGTAGGTGGGAGGCAGTTCTTGAGGTGTGCTAGGACCAGTCGCTCAAAGCACTTAATAACAATAGGTGTGAGTGCTACAGGGTGGTCATCATTCAGGCACATTGGGGAGGAGTGTTTTGGCACTGGCACAATGAATGTGGACTTAAAGCATGTTGGCACAGTTTCTCGGGTAAGGGACAGGTTGAAAATGTCTGTAAAGATCCCTCCAAGCTGCTCTGCCCATGCCCTAAGCACACATCCAGAAATGCTGTCCGGGCCAGCAGCCTTGCTTGCGTTGATCCAAATTAATGCAGTGTAGACATCTGTGGAGGTGAGTTTGATGGCTTGATGGGTTTGATGGGTGGTCTGCTGAGAGTGTGATCTTGGTGGCTGTCTCCTTGCTGTTACTGTTGAAGCAAACATAGAAGTCATTTAGCTCGTTAAGGAAGGAGACGTCTGTGGCAGTTAGAGTGGAGTTGCTCTGCTTGTAGTCACTGATGACCTGGATGCCCTGCCACATGCGTCGGGGGTCAGAATTAGAAAAGTGTTCCCCTACCTTTAGCTTGTAGCAGTACTTAGACTTTTTGATGCCCCTCCTCAGGTTAGCCCTGGATTTGCTGAAGGCCTGAGCATCATCTGATCTGAAGTCAATATTGCAGGCTTTCAGCAGGAATCGCACCTCCTTGTTCACCCATGGCTTCTGATTAGGGTAGGTTGTGTTCTGTTTCTCAGTTGTAACACTGTCAATGGTGATGCTGATGTAATCCAGGACAGAGGAGGTATAGATATCAATGTCCGTGTGAGAGCCACAGGCAGCCTGAGAACCAAACATAATCCAGTCAGTGTGTTGAAATCTGTCCTGAAGTAAAGAGTCTGCTCCAGTTGGCCACACTTTGATGGTCCTCACTGATGGCTTCACACGGTTGATGAGGGGTGAACACTTAGGGGTGAGAAACAAAGAAAGGTGATCAGACTGTCCCAGGTGGCGAAGGGGGGCATGATGTAAGCTCCATCAATGTTTATGTAAACATGATCCAAGGTTTTGTCTCCTCTAGAGTGACAGGAAACATGTTGATGGAATTTAGGGAGCACTGTCTTTCATCACTCAACATTAAAAGCAGCCTCCGGGTGAGCAGTCTGTTGTTTACTATTGGCCGCATGCAGTTCATTCATAGCAAGCTTGGCATTAGCATCCGGTGGAATATAGACTGCATTTATAATGGTGGAAGTGAATTCCTATGGCAGATAAAAAGTTCTACACGTAACAATGAGATATTCTAACTTAGCTGAGCAGTATCTCCCAACAATGACAGAGTTCGTACACCAAGCTTTGTTAACATAAATGCAAAATCTGGCGCCTCGGGTTTTTGCGGAGTAATTTGCTGTCCTATCTGCCTGGAGCATATAGCATCCGGCTAGCTCAATAGCATTATTGGGTACATTGCTGTGTAGCCATGACATTGCAATCCAGAAGTCATAACTCGTCCATTTTGTTCAGCAGTGACAACACATTAGCAAAGGAAATACTGGGTAAGGAGAGCTGGAGCGGTGTTAGCTTTAGCTTAGCTCTTAGACCGCCGTGCTTCTACCTTTGTTTATGATCTTGACGCTGCCTGCGAGTACTTCCGCCTGGTAGGGTAGAGTGCATAGCCTCGGGTGTTCTGGAGATCTCAGGGATGAGTCGAGGATTGGTGATAAAACTGGAGAGACACTGAACCTCGCGATGTGTACTCACCACCACCAGCTTTTGCCTGAGGAATATTATTCAAGACTTCTTGGCAACATTCTTAGGTCCGAGTCCACCTTGTTGAGTCCAAGTTTTTAATCAATTGAGTTTAAGTGGGAGGCATTTATTAATGTATTTTTTTATTTTATGTACTTTTTATTTTATTTTAAATTACACATGGCATGGATTCATCTGTATTCTGAAAAATTTTGGCATCCAAAATGTCCGAGTCTGAGTCCACCCAAGTCCGTCCAATTCCAAGTTCATTCATAATTGCAGCATGAGTCCAAGTCCAAGTATCTCAATTCTGCTTGTCACAACACTTGACGATCTCACGATCCCTGTTTAGAAGCCACACATGGCTACCTCTTTTTCTGTGGATGTCAGATTCTTCCCTGCAACTGAAAAAGCAGATCCCACTATACTCGCTCAATACTTCTAGCAGATGAACGAGCTCTGGGAACTATGGGCATGTGGGCCACTTAGTTTCAACTAGCAGCACAGTCTGTCTGGTTTTGTGACAGAGACATTGTGCATTGTTTCTGGGGAGACAAACAGGTCGACCACAGCCTGTCCAATTAATTTTCTAATTATTAAAACAGTCACTTTTTTTCCCTTGTTGGTCCCCTGACACAAGAGCAAATGAGGTCCACAGTTTTCAACACACAACTTGCCACACAGAGGTATGTCACCAGACAAAGTATGTGAAGAAGACTGCTTCACCAAATTGAGGAACTACTGAGTTTACCCAAATACTGGAGGTGTCTCATGCATAAAAAATTTAGGAGATTGACAGCAGCAGCAACTTCCTCAAACATCTGAGCATCAGATATAACAGGGGGAAAATAATTTTTTGATGATCCGATCTACATTTCATGTTTTATGTAAACCAAAACAACACCCTAAAAGAGGTGGACCCATCTGAAAAGTGCACACTTCTAAAGAAAGATTACTAAAACAAAGCATCCCAATTACATTAAGTTTAATCCACAGAAACAAAAGTATAACATGAAAATGTAATGAAAATTACATAGAAAACTTTATAATCAGTTTAGGTCCACAAATGTAGATTCAAAATTGATTATCTTATTGGAATGGAGGTTACAGGGTGCATCATATTAGGCAATAATTTCTGAGAGATGTTTCTGATAAGTCAGAAAAGAACTATAAACTTGGAAAATATGCAATAACAATAGAATAGTTAGCTGCTTAAAGACAAAGAAAAGAAAATCAGAAAGAGTCTTGCTAATATTGTAGTTTTTTTTTTTTTAACAGAGGAAAGGGTTAGTACACAATATGTAGGCATGTATATAGTTTATGAAAATACTGGCCAAATAGCTTCTCATATTAATTCAATAAACATGGGACAATCCCATGCTTTACAGAAGTGAAACCTAGCTATGGTGTTCCACTCACTCTCTCCAGCCACTCACTAACATCCCTTAATGAACACAGCACAAATGTTCCTTTCCTTGCAGCTTCTGAACTCTCCAGCGTCCAATACGAACCATGTTATGCAGCACCAGCAAAACTGTGTCCTACCTTTGCAAAAGCTCTATCTTTGACTTACACTTGTGTGATTGTGCAAAACACTTCTTCAAACACTCCTTTTGTGAGATTTCCCTGAAGATCTCTCTTAACCTGTGTCTCTTGCTCCTTTAGTAATAGCAAATCTGTGTATCCTTAAGTACCACCTGAGGATGTGTGGTATTTTCCTGGGTAAAAGTCCCAGGGTGGTATAGTCGTCTCTCCACTATTTCTGTTGCGCAACACCACATTGCTACACATGGTTACATGTGCAACTCGAGACATCTTTGTCAGTTAATTAATTAATTCAGTACTCCTGTTTCATATAGCTTAGTGCAGTATGTTTTAAAAAGAGGGTGTAGTTAAATGGTTATGTTTATCACAATGTGGCTGTATATCCATGAGGCAGTATGCTATGACTACTTTTTTTAGATTCATATTCGTCACACACACACACACACACACACACACACACACACACACACACACACACACACACACTGCACTTTACACCAATGCTTAAAGCACCTACAGATATAGAAGTTGGCCTATACCATGATTAGTTTTTGTTGAAGTTTCCATTTTTGTTCTGTGAATCAGATCTTGCCCTAAACAGCGGTGAGTGGCTACATTAATAGACACAATCTCTCAAACTTGTTCTTCTTATTCTATGGGCTCATTACACACAGATGTTTTCACTGTGGAGGCTGCATACATTCAGATATAAGAGTGCTTTCTTCAGGATCAAAAGATTTCTAAATGCTGGCCGTTGTTTCTGGCTCAGGTTGGGTTAAATGATGCGGATCTGCTACGTAATGTCTGTAATATCTTCCGTGAACTTGTTCTTTTTGCCATCATTGTTTTAAGTAGAGAACCAAATGAAGCTTAGAGATGCCAGCTTGGACAATTTAAAAGGAAGTCCCACATGAATGAATACATTGGACATTTCTTTTCAATTTAGTCATCCTCCAGCACTCCCCATTCCAGCAGCCGTACAAGGTTGGAAAAGATGGCAAATGGGGAATGTGACCTACTTCAACAGTGTGCAATGCCAAGCTGTAATGGTTTTACCCTGTAAACATTTGAAACTCTTTAACACCTCATATGCTTTCCCACACACTCTGGTTGTCATGTTTCCTTGATTAGTTGGAAGGTGTTGGAGAAAAAGTCATTTTAAAAGTTTCATCAAGTCAACTGGAGCAAGCTGTGTTCATATATCATCACCTTTACTTAACCAGCATTATGTTACCTTGAGCCCAAACAGGGTACATTCCTTATTTGTGTTTCATCATTAAATGTGTTTGCTTTACATTTTCTAGATGTCCTGTTTTATATTGCATTTATTTTACATCTTGTTGAAATAGCCAGCAACTGCCCAATCAAGTCAGACATGTAGCTTGTTGCAATTCTGTCTTGCACTGTAAACAACCTGTTTAATGAAATAATTTAGACAAAAGAGAATGGTCTAATGGTCTAATCGTATTTTAACACCCTACTTGATTAGCCGTGTGTAGAAAACCACCTGTCGCCCTAAAGGCTATTTAAATGAGCTAAGATACAAATTGGTAACACACGAACAGCCTCATAAAAATGATTTTACAAGGCTGCAAAGATATGGGCATGCAGATGGATTATTCAGCCAGAAAATATTCAACTGCTGAGAAGGGAGGGGTAACAGTCCGGAAGAGAATGAGACAGTCCGAGAGAGAGAAAAAGGGATGGGTAGAAGCCGCTGCACCAGAGTTAATATAAACTCAGGATATTATAGGCCCATGGGGAAAATTCGAAACCATTTCATTTGGCTTGTGAAACATCAGGGTACATTTCACAACCCATATGCAAAGTTTAATAGTTAAAATAATAATAATACATATAACTGTATAGGGTAGAGCAGGGCTAGTTGCCACAGAAGCTACACCTCAATAACCATACTGTAAGGTTTTACATATTGAACGCACTCCTAAATAATAATAATTCACAATTTCTTTTTTAATTATTATTATGTCCTCCAAACTAAATCACAAGTCTCATTAATTTTTTGCATTAGCTGTCCAGTAAACATGCAGGCACAATCCACTTACATGAGTCAACTACATAATGAAGGTATTAATCGAAAAACTGAACGGCATTGTCACATGTGTTTTTCTTCAGTATTTAGCACATTATTTATTCTGTCCAATAACAGTGGAAATGTTCAAAAGCACTTTAGTAGCCAAGAATTTAATAAATAGTAAGAAAGTGTGACAAATATTGTGTGGGTTCCAGGGGCTGGTGGCTTTTCAGCAGACGTGAGGGAGCCGTACCTTCTCATATATTTTGTTGAAACATTCTTTCCACCTGTGCTAATGCATTCCCTTTTGCTACAGCCAGAGCAAACCATCATTTTTTCACTTTATTTGTTTATAGAATCGTTTAATATTGGCCAATTGACTGGATAGAGTTTAACACGTCTCTGTGGCTGATAAAGCCTGTTTTTGGACCATAAATCAGTGACTTGTAAATAGAAGACAACTGTTCTGTCCATTGGCTGCTCCTAGAGGTCACGTCTCTGTGCCAGCCCCATCTGCCGAAAGTACTCAAAGACTTCAATGTTCAATCCCTGGAACAGATCTCTGTTGATTTCATTATCTGGGCAAGAAACTTCTGAAAGTTTCCAGTCTTGCTCAGAACTTGAGGACTACCATGAATCAAGATTGCATGATGATAAAGTATCCCATTTGGCTGTACATTTAAATAGCATAACTGTTTGACTGTGAAACCTGAATAAACCAGGAGAGAAAGCAAAAGGGATTAGAATCCAGATTATTATGCATATGTTCCAGAACATAACTATATAAAAACTATATTAGCATAGAGACCTTGAATCAACATCTCCCAATTTCAGGTTATGTAACAGATAACAGATTAGCGCCCGTTTGTGATTTTGCAGATTATTGTACAGTGTGGTGAAAAAAGGTGCAGCTTTTTTTTTCAACACGTGGGTGCAATGAAAATGGGATATTATACAGATTGATGAGGTGAAAATGGGTGATTAATAAACATATGAAAATTACCATTTGTAGATTATTTTACATGATGTGCAATGGTCGATTTTAAATAGCCTGGAAATAGCTTTAAATCAATTTTTAGTAACTTTTCCCCCACACACGAGACAAATTTCTGTTAAATTGTTTTGACTTATACCTATTGGCCCTGGTGAAATTGCGAGCCAAAACTTGCTGTAAAACTGAGAAAAGAAAAGGAAAAAAAGAAACTAAAAAGTGTCTTTGCACAGCCCTGTAGAAACTCATCAATGATGACTTTTCTGACAAAAGTACTTCATACCCACAATTAAACCAAAATATTGAAACCCTGTAAATCTGGCAGAATTTATGATATATATGTAACTGCAATGCACAATAATTAGATAATTCAACTAACATTAAATATGATACAATCCATATTAAGGAATGCCTGTATTCGTGCTAACAATAAAAAACTCCTTGATACTGGCCCATAACAACATGAAAATGATCTTTAGCTAGTAGAAGCCAAGTGAAGCAAACGCATGTTTTTAAAGTTTCTATTTGACCATCCCTGAGGGACACTGACCGGGTACTCGCAAACTGTATCTCATCAATATCTGTAGCTTATCTCGAAGACTTCAATTTTCTTACAGTTACAGTTCCCTAAGACCTAATGGCATAATAGTCTAATTGTCTTAAATCACAGAGATAACATATAACGACAAACTGAAAGAAAGTATTGTTTTGTTAAATGTTGGCTGTTCATGTAGTTCCAAACAATATCTGGGTCTCCATCCAACTATTGTAATGCACGTTTTGAAAGTGAAAATAGAAATATAAATTTTAATAAACTGTGAACTAACTTTTTTTTGTACATTAAGTAAAGTTGGATTATTTAGAGAACTATACTTGCTAAAATGCACATAAAACTGATGTAAACACTATATTGCACATAAAAAGCCTTGTGGAAAAAAATCCTGACCACAATTATTCATGTATCCGCAGTTAAACAAAAGTTTCTCCCACATCTTGCTTTTATAGCTTGAACTGTTTTAAGAAAAGGGGAGGTAAAGCCATTTGAATCATCAATATGTCAACTACTGCTCTTCTTTTGCAAATATCTCCTGTCAGCAATTTAAAATATCATGAATACCTATTACAGCAAACGCATAATGTGCATGACGCAGTGATGGAAATGTACAATGATTCACATTTACATAAATGCACACATCAAAAATCCAAATCATTCTGAAAGGAAAAAGAGAGATGTGGAAAAGTATGCTATGATACGCGTTTCTCTCCTTACTTTTGTGTTTTTTACTAACCTAATTATCTTATGAAATACAATATGAGGCATATGGAAAAAGGATATGTTTATCTCATAGGCCAAAAATCAATACAGATGAGTCAAAGTTTATTGTACCTAACATCTCATTTTCAGATCTACTGTTATATCCTTGCTGTCTTTCTAATTCTGCAAGGTTTGTCAGGGCTAGAAACACTGGATCCAGTTGCGAATGAATAATGCCATTTATTTAAATGCTCAAGAGAACAAACAAGGTCAGACGGTAGGTACGAGTCTCCGGTCAGCAGTTCTATCTTGGCAGCGCAGGGACTGCAGTGGGCAGAGTCCTCGAAGACAAGAACCAAAAACAGGAAGCTCCAATGGCGACACCCCAACTCGAATAAACACTCCCAGACACTAGCACTAACAGCAGGAAACTCCAACACAACTGGAACTGGAGGACACTGCATAGAGTGAGACAACAGAGAACCAGTAACAACGAAGGTCAGGGCAAACACAGGACTATAAGTAGACCCACAGAACAAGATGCACCTGTCACTGCTCTGATTGCTCATCAGCAACAGCTGAAGCTAATAGACAATCAGAGCAGCAACGCAGAATGAGCAGATGAACCTGCGAACCTTGACATTACCCCATCCTCTAGGAGCATCACCTGACACTCCCTGAGGGTCCTAACTGTCGATTGAAGTCATCAACAAGGGAGTGATCCAATATGTCCTGGGCAGGAACCCAACTTCTCTCCTCCGGACCGTAGCCCTCCCAGTCCACCAAGTACTGGAATATACATCTCATCCGCCTTGAGTCCAGAATACGACTAACCGAATAAGCTGGTTCCCCATCTACAATTCGCGGTGGTGGGGAAACCGGGGTAGGTGGATTAATAGCAGAACGAATGAGGGGCTTAATTTTGGAAACATGGAAAACAGGATGAATTCTCCAGTGTGCCGGAGGAAGTTTGAGGAGAACCATCACTGGACTAAGGATCTTGGTGACGGTAAACGGGCCAATGAATTTGGGAGCAAGCTTTCTACAAATGGAGCGGAGTGGAATATCGGTAGATGAAAGCCACACTTTTTGACCAACGACGTAGACGGGAGGCTTCGACTGGTGGCGATCGGCCTGGGCCTTGGTGCGCAATCCCACCTGGAGGAGAGTCACCCTGGCTGTTCTCCAGATGTGTCTGCACCTGAGCAGAGGGGACCGCGACTTCGGATTCCAAACTGGGAAAAATTGGTAGCTGGTACCCTAAACTACATTCAAATGGAGATAGGCCTGTGGACGACACTGGTAATGAGTTATGAGCGTACTCAACCCAAGAGATATCAGAATCAGAATCAGAATCAGAATGAGCTTTATTGCCAGGTATGTTCACACATACGAGGAATTTGTTTTCGTGACAGAAGCTCCGCAGTACAACAGAATGACAGCGACAGAACATAAAACACTTAATAAAAGAATATAAAAATACAAAAAATACAAATAAGTAGATAAGGAATGACACTATACAAATTTACAATTGTAGGCAGGTAAATCACAAAAATGCAGTTGTGTATGTACATGTATGTTATGTGCAAAATGTAAGTGTATACTAAGTATGGGTGTTAGATAAATTAAGTGTATTTGTATATAAATATAAAGTGTAGTGTGTCCAATGTGTTCAGTGTGTATCAGCTGTTCATAAGATGGATTGCCTGAGGGAAGAAACTGTTCCTGTGTCTGGTCGTTCTGGTGCTCAGTGCTCTGTAGCGTCGACCAGATGGCAACAGTTCAAAGAGGGAGTGTGCTGGATGTGAGGGGTCCAGAGTGATTTTAAAAGCCCTTTTGCTCACTCTGGATAAGTACAGTTCTTGAATAGATGGGAGAGTTGAGCCGATGATTCGCTCCGCAGTCCGGACTACCCGCTGTAGTCTTCTGAGGTCAGATTTTGAAGCTGAGCTGAACCAGACAGTTACTGAAGTGCAGAGGATGGATTCGATGATGGTGGAGTAGAACTGTTTCAGCAGATCCTGTGGCAGGTTAAACTTCCTCAGCTGGCGAAGGAAGTACAACCTCTGCTGGGCCTTTTTCACAATGGAGTCAATGTGAATGTCCCACTTCAGGTCCTGAGAGATAGTGGTGCCCAGGAACCTGAATGACTCCACTGCAGTCACAGTGCTGTTCATGATGGTGAGTGGGGGGAGTGCAGGGGGGTTTCTCCTGAAGTCCACAATCATCTCCACTGTTTTGTGCGTGTTAAGCTCCAGGTTGTTGAGAGTGCACCAGACAGCCAGCTCTTTAACCTCCTGTCTGTAAGCAGACTCGTCACCGTCCTGAATGAGGCCGATGAGTGTGGTGTCATCTGCAAACTTCATGAGCTTGACAGAGGGGTCCTTAGATGTGCAGTCATTAGTGTACAGGGAGAAGAGCAGTGGGGAGAGAACGCAGCCCTGGGGAGCTCCGGTGCTGATTGTACGGGTGCTGGATGTGTATTTTCCCAGCCTCACTAGCTGCTGCCTGTCTGTCAGGAAGCTGTTGATCCACTGACAGACGGAGGTGGGCACGGAGAGCTGAGTTAGTTTGGGCAGGAGGAGGTTCGGGATGATCGCATTAAAGGCCGAGCTGAAGTCCACAAACAGGATCCTCACATAGGTCCCCGGTCTGTCTAGGTGTTGCAGAACATAATGCAGTCCAATGTTTACTGCATCGTCCACAGACCTGTTTGCTCTGTAGGCAAACTGAAGAGGATCCAGCAAGGGTCCAGTGATGTCCTTCAGGTGGGCCAGCACCAGTTTTTCAAATGACTTCATGACTACGGATGTTAAAGCCACAGGCCTGTAGTCATTTAGTCCTGTAATTTTGGGTTTCTTGGGGATGGGGATGATGGTGGAGCGTTTGAAGCATGAAGGGACTTCGCACAGCTCCTGCGATCTGTTGAAGATCTTTGTGAAGATGGGGGCCAGCTGGTCAGCACAGGATTTCAGACAGGCTGGTGTAACACAATCTGGGCCTGGTGCTTTTTTCCTTTTCTGCTTCCGGAAGACCTGGCGCACCGCATCCTCGCTGATCTGTATTGCAGGTGTGGGGGAGAGGGGGGATGCAGGAGGTGTGAATGGTGAGAGTGCTTGATTGGAGAGGTGTTCAGGATGGGTTGCAGGAGCTGTTAATGGTGTAAACGACTGTTTGGAGAGGTGTTCAGGGTGGGTTGCAAGAGTTGTTATTGGTGTGAACGGTTGTGTGGAGAGGCATTCAGGGTTGGTTGCAGGAGTTGTTATTGGTGTGAACGGTTGTGTGGAGAGGTGTTCAGGGCAGGTGATGGGTGTTCTTTCAAACCTGCAGTAAAACTCGTTCAGATCGCCTGCCAGTCGTTGATTTTCCACAGTGCTGGGGGGTGGTGTCTTGTAGTTGGTGATCTTCTTTAGACTTTTCCACACTGATGCTGAGTCGTTCGAAGTGAACTGAGTCCTTATTTTTTCAGAATAATTCCTCTTTGCCACTCTGATCTCCTTTTCCAGTGTGTATTTAGCCTGTTTATACAAGACATTGTCCCCCTTCCTCTAAGCATCTTCTTTGGCCTGACGGAGCTGTCTGAGTTTTGCAGTGAACCACGGTTTGTCATTGTTGTAATTTAGTTGAGTCTTGGAAGGAATACACATATCCTCACAGAAACTGATATATGATGTTACGGTCTCTGTGAGTTCATCCAGATCGGTGGCAGCGGCTTCAAAAACACTCCAATCAGTGAGGTCAAAACAAGATTGTAAATCCTGCTCTGCTTCATTAGTCCATCTTTTTACCGTCCTTAATACAGGTTTAGCTGATTTTAGTTTCTGCCTGTAGGTCGGTATAAGATGAACCAGAAGGTGATCAGAACGTCCCAAAGCTGCTCGTGGAACAGAGTGATATGCATCCTTTATTGTTGTGTAACAGTGATCCAATATATTACTGTCTCTGGTGGGACAGGTAACATGCTGTCTGTATTTTGGCAGTTCACGGGAGAGATTGGCTTTATTAAAGTCCCCGAGAATGATTAAAACAGAGTCCGGGTGTTGTTGTTCTGTCTCTGTGATCTGCTCAGCGAGTTTCTGTAAAGCCAGACTTACTTGCGCTTGCGGAGGAATGTAAACACTAACCAGAATGAGCGAGTGAAACTCCCGCGGCGAATAGAACGGCTTGCAGTTGACAAACTGCATTTCTAGATCAGGACAGCACATCTTCTTTAACACAGTTACATCTGTACACCACCGTTCATTGATGTAAAATCATGTCCCGCCGCCGCGCGATTTCCCCGTTGATTCTGCGTCGCGATCCGCTCTGAACAGCTGAAAGCCCGGCAGATGGAGCGCGCTGTCCGGTATGGCGTCATTCAGCCGTGAAACACAGAGCAGCAGAGTGTGTGAAATTCTTATTTGTCCGAGAAAGCAGAAGGAGTTCGTCCGTTTTGTTGGGTAGAGAGCGTAGATTTGCCAGATGGATGCTAGGCAACGGCGTTCGAAATCCGTGCTTCCTGAGTCTGACGAGCACGCCAGCTCGCTTTCCCCGCCTGCGCGTCCTGAAGCGTTTGATCAGCGCCGCTGCTCCTCCGATAACAATATTCAGTAAAACGTCTGAATAATTAAAATCCAGAAAAACATCTTGTGGTGCGTTCTGCCGAATGTTCAGCAGTTCATCCCTGGTGAAACTGATTGCAGAAATATAACTAAAGACAGGACAAACTAACAAAAAGACAAAAACATATGCAGAGCACGTCACGGAGGCAGCCATCCTGTACCGGCACCAAACCAATCTTGAGATCATCATATGATGACTCCAAACCCAAATCTCTCTTTTCTGACAAAGATTATAGAAAAGATAGTATCCTCTCAGCTATGTTTCTTCTCAGAGAAAAATGGTATCTGAGAAGATTTACAGTCAGGATTTAGACCCTATTATAGTACTGAGACTGTTCTCATTGGAGTTACAGATGACCTGCTCTTATCATCATGGTTGTATTTCTCTATTAATGCTACTAATGTATTAATAATGACACCATTAACCACAGCATTGTTTTGAGTAGACTACAAAATTACATTGTCATTAGTGGAATTGCATTGACATGGTTAAATTTTTACTTATCTGACCACCATCAGTTTGTTGCAGTAAATGAAGAGGTATTACATCTAAACATGCTTTAAACGGTATAACCCATTATGGAACTAAACAGTTTAGGAGCAGGAGAACAGCAGCATGTCATCTTAGTGTTTAAAAAGCAACAGTACTGCTTATGCAAACAACAGTTTATTCGACTCTATATTAGTGTTGTCACGGTACCAAAATTTCAGTATTCGGTACCGATACCAGTGAAAATCCACGGTTCTCGGTACCAATTTCGGTACCAAAGCAAAACACAAAAATATGCTAATTAAAAAAAAAACTTTTTAGCACTAAAAATGAAACCAATGTCATTCTTTATACTTATTTACAATTGTGTTTAAAGTTTTTCTACAAGTTATATAATTATGAAAAACAGTAAACAAGTTTCACCCAAATTTAATTTGTCTTTTCATTTATGAAATGTAAACACATTTTATTTCTGGTAAATAAAGGGGATTTTCTATTAAAATTAAAACATGTAAGAAATATTGTGATTTATTTCTTTAAAAAATAAAGTTTTATACATTTTTTCAACAGTAGTAGCAGTATCACATACATTTTACTAAATAATAGTAATATTTCAAGCACAATGCCTTTATGTAAAAATTAACTTTTAGGCCTAATGAATGCATATTTGTCATTTTAACTGAACTTAAAACTGGTGGTGATGCTTAAGATATTTTTGCTCATTGAGTGTTTCTGTAAAAAAATAGTAATAGATCATATTAATTATTATTAAAAGATAATACTACTACTAATTCTACTATCATACTAATGTATATCCAATGCACTATGAATTGATGAGCTGCTGGGTTCATGAATATTAATCACGTTGTCTGCGTTCGGTCAAACTGATTTGCTGAAATCAAAACAGGGACGGTACTAAATCAGCGCCAGCCAATGAAATTGCCATTTGCGTATTAGCTCCGCCAACTACCGGAGAAACCGCTATGTCTTCTGCTTGTTCAAAAATGAATATGAATAATTCTAAATGAACTCCATTACAGGAAAAGACAATAAAGAATAGTTTACTTATAGCGTGTCGATTCAGCGTGGTAAGACTCTCGCTCTCTCTCTCTTTTGCATGTGTGAGAAACTGAAAAGATCGCTTGATGGAGAGAGAACTCTGAAGCTCAGATGCTGAAATTAATGCAAGCGTCATGCGCTTCAGTCTATGTAGTAAACAAACCCGCACGTCTCTGCCATTCATTAATTCACACAGAGACGCGCAGAACACGGATTCATATTTCAAACAACTTTTGTGGCTTAACATTTACAGATACTGGTCCATATGGAGATTTGATTTGATTAATTTATGCTAACTTTGACAAATTCCATGACTGTCCATGTTAAAATGTAAGTTTCATTTTCATGACTGGATTTTGAGATTCCGTCCTCATTTTCTGCTTCGCGGAAATCATAGCGCTGAACCGGGTTTGAACGGGACCTCGGTACTACCGGTACTTAAAGAAACCTGGTACCGTCACATTTACATTTTTTTAGTACCGACTTGGTACCGAAGTACCGGGTCTTTTGACAACACTACTCTATATGATGCTCCACTTCGAACAAAAAAAAAAACCCACACGTGGATCAGCTCATAGGGAAAGTATGTTTTTTTTTACTGTTTCTCATAAACCATTAAAGTGTGCATCTGTTTTGTTTGATTTGCATTACGTTTTGTATTGTTTGAGAAATTGGACTGTAATAAAAACAGTACCACAAAGAACATTGTGCTGCTTCTGATGAGACCAGATTTTTATACTGAACACCAGCCACAAGTGTTCATTTATCAGCTTAAGATGCTGTTCTGCTGGAAGGGCTTGGTAGAGCATTAAGTTTTCCAAGACAAAGACATGACAAATGAAGCATGAATTGTTGCATTCTGACATTACACTGTGAGCAATGTGGACATTTGTTCCATTTGAACACAAACTTGTTGGCCGGCTACAGCCTCTGATATCACTACCGGCGTGACTATAAACAAGCACCGGGAGAACACATTATTCTCTTCTTCGTCTTCACTGACTATTCTGTTGGAAGCGTGCATCTGAAAGAACTGGTAAGAGCAATCTTTCTCTGTATCATGGTGACTACTAGCAAGTGTTTAGACAATGTGTGCATCCGTGTCGGCATTATTTGACACCCGATGACACACGCGATCTTTGCGTCATTTGTTTGTTGAAGAGCACGCACGCGATGTCTTTGAGGAGGCAATCGGCGTGCATTCTGAGGTTAGTGCTCTCGTTCGTCTCTTCCCGAAAAAAAAGGCATACTCAGCAGCAGGTCAGGCTGTGGCTTGTTACAGATGATGGTGGTGCTTCAAGCATATCAGGCTGATATGCTAAGAGACCTGGATGGAGGCAAGGACCTTTCTCCTGATCAGGTAGCCGTGCCGCAGCACGGACCTCTCTCCATTCTACCAAACAAACCGCCTCCACCATGGGCGGGACTAGGGTGGCCATGGTGGCAGCGGAGAGACATCTGTGGATGAACCTGGCAGACATCGGGAAGAAAGAAAAGGTTTTTTTTTTTCGATACTCAAGTTTCACCTTCTGAACTTATCGGTATTTCTGTTGAGACGGTGATCGAGGAGTTCAGGGAGATGAAGGCAGGCTCTGCTGCTTTCAGATCCTTCATTCCACGAAGGTCCAGGTCTGAGCCTGAACAACATAGGGGTCCTGGCCTGTCTCGATCTGAGGATCAAAGACAGGCACAGAAGGCTAGTGTTGCAACTTGCGCTCCTCCCCCACCTGCGGGCAGGGGTAAGAGAAATCGTGGCTCACGTGGAGGTAAGCAGAACCTAAAGGATGTGATCCAGATGAGGCAGCATTCTCGACTGAATCATAGTGATAAAGAAGTATCTACTCATTCCCTTCAGGGATTTTTTACTTCTGCTTTTATCCTCCCCTTCCTAGTTCCCCTGTAACCACCAGCTCTCCACCTGATCGAGGTTAGGTGGAAACCTCTCGCATAACAGTCTCCTATACTGGACCTATAATGTTTTTGGTTGGTTTTATGTTCATAGCAACCACCTGACTGATGGTCAAGACTAAAAGGAGGCGCCCCTTGAGTGGGGCTCCAGCGCAGGAGGGTGGGTGAGTATATATATATTTGTGTATTAAATTGCTGGTGGTTATGTATCTACTAATAAATTCTGTGAGTTACCTTTGCAGTGCTCAATTACAGTGTTTGCTAAACACTCGCCATCCGGCTTCATGTTCTGGTATTAGGTGGCTGAGATCACAGGCTTCTGCGGGAGCCTCCTTGATCATCAGGCCTGGCACAGCACTGCAGGGAATTTCATGGATGTTCCTAGTAGTGCTGTTACAGAAGGTGTAACTTAGGTGGCAGGTACAGAAGTCTTATTGTATATGCTGCCTCAGGTGATGCTCCCCTCGCCCGAGGTTTGTAAAATTGAGCTTGCCTCTCCCGTGCGATTCAGCGTCTCTGCGATGCTTAGGAACCTTTACGTACACACGCTAAGCTTTGTGTACTTTCTCAAAACCACATGGTGGTAAGTGTGCACGCAAGACTCTGCGCACTTTCTGAAATCCTGTACGTTAAGGGTTACGCGCTCCTCCTTGTTCCCTTTCTTGAGATGATTAGACCTTGGTTCCTTGGGCTTCATTCAGCCAGTGTGTATTTATTTATACACTTCAAGCATCGCTTCCCTCAACATGAGGGGCTATTCGGACTCTCAATCATACTGTTTTGAGATGCAGCATTCCATCTATGAGCTGCTCTATCAGAGTGCCATGAGGGCCCCTCATTAGAACAGTATTTGAAAATCCATGCTATGGTGAGTGTGCACGTGAAGTCTTTGCAGACTTTCTGAAATCCACACTGTGGTAAGTTCGCACGCTAGTATTCTGCATTCTTTCTAAAATCCTATATGGTGAGGGCTTCGTGCCCTTTCTTGAGTTGGTAAAAGCCCCGTTCATCTTGGGTGCCACTCCACCTATGTATCCTCGGATACCTATCTAAACAGGGTGTTGCTACTAGTATGTAGCTTAGGCCTTTGGCCATAAGGGGTACTGTCACAGACAGCCATCTAAACGTCCCAGGGGCAACTCCCGTGGAAATGGTAGAGTTGGTACTTAGTGCTCGCCATGATTCTGGCCTGCACTCCCCTCAGCATGGCGGCGTGGTTATACTGTTCCCCATAGCGGCCCCTAGAGGACACAGTTTGAAGTTCCCTTGAAAGGGAACATCTCAGGTTACGAATGTAACCATGGTTCCCTGAGTAGGGAACGAGACACTGCGTCCTCTAGCTCCCTGCCATGCTACGGACGCAAGCTTCAGACGAAGAAGTGAATGACGTGTTCTCCCGGTGCCTGTTTATAGTCACACCGGTAGTGATGTCAGAGGCTGTAGCCTCATAGCGGCCCCTAGAGGACGCAGTGTCTCATTCCCTACTCAGGGAACCATGGTTAAATTCTTAACCTGAGACGTTTTCTTTAGATTTCTGGCAAGTACAATCCATTTTAATGCGGTGTTGATGGAGCCATCATCCTCCCACATCACCCCGTCAGCGTATTCTTTATTTCCCTTCATTCAAAACCAATTCCAGAAAGGACACATAAGAAAAATGTCCAACAGCTTAAGCAAAGCTTAATTGACCAGTTGGAAAACCCCAAACTCTTAACAGTCTTGTTCCATGGACCCAAACAAATGTTGCTGATCTTGATTTAATTAATGCATTACCTTAGGCGCTCTATGTCTGAAAAATAAATAACATGTACTTAGAAAAAACTGGCTGATAATAGGCAAATTAGCATTAGAACGCAAATCCGTATTAGCCCAAATGGGAGAGAAAATTTCTGTGGTTGATTTACTGACAAGATGCACATTAATAAAACTGACACAGCATATAATTTCCATAATGACCAGCTCAATCTACCAAGAGCAGCACCACCTACTACCTGCTATAAGACATCCTTTTTTGGGGACATTAAATAATGCTTCAAATACCTCTGAATTGACAAGGGCAAATCTTAGTAAACTCTGCTCCCATAAATTTACCTATCGAAAGGGAAACTCCTACAGCATATTCAATAACTTTAGTTATTTTTCAATAACTGTCTACACCTTTTTAAGCTCTAATTTCTCACAGCGTGTCATTAGTAAATCCTGACAGTAGGTTTTATATTTTATTTATTTATTTATTTTATTTTAAAATGCAAAATGACAGTTACAATTTTTTTACATTATATGTCCTGTTGAACTTATTGCTTTAAGAAAGTCAAATGCACAAGATGCAGTGTTTTTCACAGTAGATTCATTGCATCTGTTGGAGCCTGGAGCTCCATGATAAAACAGGATTTCAGGTTTTTATGAAGGGTCTTATTGAAAACCACAATTCTCCATGCCAGATAATCAGCTCATCAAGCATCTCTAAGTGACTTGGCAGATGTTATAATTTTCATATTCTGTAATATACCGTACAACAGGTAAGACAAGAACTTTATTGAATTTGCCTTTAGCTTCAAACCATCTTTGAGAAGTTATAATTCAACTTATGTTAAAAAAGAGCTGCTCAGACATGAAAGCTGAAGAATTCATATCTGTTCTGAAACCCCTTTCACCCATTTCATGTAATCTCTAACATGAATCAGTAAGTAGAGTTATAGATTTCATAAACTGAGATCTTGAGTGACAGGAACAGTCTGCACTAGCTTCCTATCAGCATGCAGGTTTTGTCCGTTGACAGCTCATGTCAGTCCAGTAAGTCTCTCCACATCCCCATGACATAAACAGAGCGCTGTCAGCATTGCTATGTAAACATGATTAAACTGGAGAGAGGCAAAGAGTGGATGCTGACATTCGGACTTCAGCTTTGATGTGAAGCATGCGTTCTGTTCCTGGGCTCAAGGTCCAGACACTTGTATCGGCCACATGACCAGACTTCTGCTGCTGATAACCCTGGCTTTTGTGTGGTTGACCATTCTCTTGGCCGGACACTACACGGTCAATGCTTTCTCTCTTACTCACAGTGTTATCATGCAAGTGTAGTGGCTGTTTCTGTCTGGCCAAATCAGACTTTTGTCTATTCCTGTTTGGCCAAGAGTCTAGGGGTGGAAGCTTTCGTCTGAAGCACAGCAAGAGAAAGAAACAGGGTAGGAGAAAGAAAGAGGTCAGAAAGTAACAGTTAAATATTAAAGAGCACTGACCACTAAAACACTATAATCCCACCATGATAATTCATACATGAAGCCCCTATATGTATTGTTCTTCTTCATCAGCCCACCTGTAATGGGTACAGTTAATTGTATTCACTTTTGCAGGTCTGTCAAGTCAAGTCACCTTTATTTCTATAGTTAGTTTATGTTCAGTTCATGAGCTTGTTTGTGGTTGTTTGATTTTCCTTTTTCTTCTGTTATTGACTACCGTATTTTCCGGACTATAAGTCGCACCTTTTTTCATAATTTGGCTGGTCCTGCGCCTTATAGTCAGGTGCGACTTATTTATCAAAATCAATTTGACATGAACCAAGAGAAAACATTACTGTCTACAGCCGCCAGAGGGCGCTCTATGCTGCTCAGTGCTCCTGTAGTCTACACTGAAAACATAGAGCGCCTTCTCGCGGCTGTAGACGGTAATGTTTTCTCTTGGTTCTTGGTTCTAAATAAATGCGACTTATAAGAGAGGAAACCCAAGGTCTAGCTAGGACCAAGGAAACAGAACCGGAGCACACAAAGTTTTTAATAATTTATTAATAAAAAACGACTAACGTTTCGACGCTCATGCGTCTTCTTCAGAGTCAAACAATGAATGGCAATATACAGATTTTATAGCATTGAAGTTCAAATCATTGGCCACAAGCCTAGATGGGTGTGGTACATCAATTAATTAATCATAATTAGGCACTCAGGTGTAAACCAGTGTGTATTATAAGAATCATGAGAGGCCCAGCTCCTCATTCAGACCATTAGGTTCCACTGTGTTGAGAGTGAAAATCCAGAACGCCTCTCTTTGTAGTAAGGACTTGACTATATCGCCGCCTCGTTGGGAGGGTAGAATTCTTTCAATCCCCCAAAATTTTAAAGATGCATTAGAGCCGTGATTAGCTTGTACAAAATGTCTCGCAATTGCATAGTCCATATTACGGTTCCGAATTGCTGCTTTATGTTCTGCAATGCGTAATTTAAGGGGGCGTTTAGTCTGACCTACATACACTAGACCACATGGACATTTCAACATATAAATCACATGGGTGGTATTACAATTAATAAAAGAGTTAATCTTGTATTTTTTACCTGACTGAGGATGGAAAACTGGCTTAGGATCATTTGAGTTAGAGCAATGAGTACAATGTCCACATCTATAAAAACCCAAAGGAGGAGCTGGCAACCACGTAGATTTTAGTGAAGGGCTCATGGTCGTGTGAATCAACCTCAACCAACCATCTCTCAGTGAGCACGGACACTTAAAAGTAATGTGCGGCGATTCTGCACATATATCTTTAAGAGCTGGATCGCTCTGCAAGATGTGCCAATGTTTCTTAATCACATGCTTTATTTCGCCGCCAATATGAGAGAACTCTGTGGAGAAGCAAAGTCTTTGTCTAGAGACCTGTTTGGTTTTAATCAAGAGATGTGATCGTTGCGTCGATCTAGCTCGTTCATAAGCTGCGGAGATGTCGCTTTCATTATAGCCCCTATTACGAAAGCGTTCTATAATTTCTACTGCTCCGCGCTCAAACTCGGCATCTTTACTACAATTTATTTTAAGCCGTAAAAATTGGCCAATATAAATATTTTTAATAAGTTGTTTAGAATGATGGCTATCTGCTCTGAGGATAGTATTTCTGCTAAGAGGTTTACGATAGATCGATGTTCCTAAACCTCCTTGGGAATTTTTGTAAATAGTCAAATCTAAAAAGTAAAAATTGTCTGTAGAGTGTTCTACTGTGAATCTCAGAAAGGATGTGGTAGAGTTAATATAGGACATGAAATTCTCCAATTCAAACAAGGTCCCTGTCCAGATGAAGAAAACATCATCAATGTATCTCTTCCACAAAGGGATTTTAGGAAGAAATAAGTTGTTAACAGGATTACCAATGAATTTAGCTTCCCAAAAACCCATTACTTGGCATGCATACGACGGTGCAAAGCAACTCCCCATACTGACCCCACGCTTTTGTAGATAATAATGGCCCGCATATTGGAAATAGTTCATTGTTAAAATGACTTCTGACAATGTCAGTAAGAATTTGTTGGGAGGAGCTATATCCGTGGGCCATCTTTCAAAGGAGTGTAGTAACGCCTCAGTCCCTGCTTCATGAGGAATGCATGTATACAAGCTTTGCACGTCACAAGTTACCAACATGAAATCATGATCACATTCAAACGAATCCAAAAGTCTCAATATGTCAGATGTGTCCCCTAGAAAAAGATGGTAATTCACATACATATTTTTTCAAAAAGAAGTCGAGGTACTGTGACAACGGTTCAGTTAGACAGCCAATACTAGACACAATGGGCATGAGTGGTGGATCAGTAAGGGATTTATGTATTTTGGGAAGTCCATAAAACACGGGGCATACAGGATGTTTTACAGTTAAAAAATATTTTTCTTTTTCAGTAATCCACCCCTATGTAGTGCCTTCTCCAATAGCTGATCAATCTCCACTTTATGATGTTTTAGGGGATTGCAAGTTAATGGAGTATAGCAATCTTTGTCATTAAGTTGGGACATGATACTCAAGTTATATTTATCAGTACTCATTACAACAATCGAACTCCCTTTATCAGCAGGGCGAATAAGAATATCTAATCTCTTTTCTAGTTCATTCAAACTCTTTAATTCAGAATGTGACAAATTAATTCTCTTTTGGCGTGCTTTTTTACATATCTTGGTGAACTCGTTTTCTACTAGATTTTTGTATGTAGTAATAGAAGGGTTCAGATTAGAATAGGAAACAAAAATAGATTTCTGTGTTGAGAGTGAAAATCCAGAACGCCTCTCTTTGTAGTAGGGACTTGACTATATCGCCGCCTCGTTGGGAGGGTAGAATTCTTTTAATCCCCCAAAATTGTAAGGACGCATTAGAGCCGTGATTAGCTTTTACAAAATGTCTCGCAATTGCATAGTCCATATTACGGTTCCGAATTGCTGCTTTATGTTCTGCAATGCGTAATATTGCGTTCTGGATTTTCTCTCTCAACACAGTGGAACCTAATGGTCTGAATGAGGAACTGGGCCTTTCATGTTTCTTATAATTCACACTGGTTTACACCTGAGTGCCTAATTATGATTAATTAATTGATGTACCACACCCATCTAGGCTTGTGGCCAATGATTTGAACTTCAATGTTATAAAATCTGTATGTTGCCATTCATTGTTTGACTCTGAAGAAGGCGCATGAGCGTCGAAACGTTAGTCATTTTTTATTCATAAATTATTAAAAACGTGTGCTCCGGTTCTGTTTACTTGGTCCTAGCTAGACCTTGGGTTTCCTCTCTTGAACATTGTGTCCGGTTCCGTGAGCACCAACCAGGCTGAAGCGCAAGTGACTCCCTTCTATTAAATGCAACTTATAGTCCAGTGCAACTTATATATGTTTTTTTCCTCGTCATGACGTATTTTTGGACTGATGCGACTTATACTCAGGTGCGACTTATAGTCCGTAAAATACGGTATATCCTTTTTTTCTTTTTCTTTTTTATTATTGTGCAATATTAGCTGATGTGCAGCATTATTTTTTTATTTAATTGTTATTTGCTAATAAAGGTGCATCTCAGTAAACTAGAATAGCGTGGAAATATTCATTTATTTCAGTAATTCAAATCAAATTGTGAAACTTGTGTATTAAATTCAGTGCACACAGACTGAAGTAATTTAAGCCTTTGGTTATTTTAATTTTGATTATTTAGGCTCACATTTAACAAAAACCCATGAATTCACTCATTCATCTCAACAAATTGCAATACTTGATAAGACAAATAACAAAACATTTTTAGTGAATTGTTGGTCTTCTGGAAAGTATTTTCATTTACTGTACATTTACTCAATACTTGGTAGGGGCTCCTTTTGCTTTAATTACTGCCTCAGTTCGGTGTGGCATGGAGGTGATCAGTTTGTGGCACTGCTGAGGTGGTCTGGAAGCCCAGGTTTCTGTTACAGTGGCCTTCAGCTCATCTGAATTTTTTGGTCTCTTGTTCCTCATTTTCCTCTTGACAATACCCCATAGATTCTCTATGGGGTTCAGGTCTGGTGAGTTTGCTGGCCAGTCAAGCACACCTACACCATGGTCATTTAACCAGCTTTTGGTGCTTTGGGCAGTGTGGGCAGGTGCCCAATCCTGCTGGAAATTGAATTCAGCATCTTCAAAAAGCTGGTCAGCAGAAGGAAGCATGAAGTGCTCCAAAATTTCTTGGTAAACAGGTGCAGTGACTTTGGTTTTCAAAAAACATAATGGACCAACACCAGCAGATGACATTGCACCCCAAATCAACACAGACTGTGGAAACTTAACACTGGAATTCAAGCAACTTTTGCTATGGGCTTCTCCACCCTTCCTCCAGACTCTAGGACCTTGGTTTCCATATGAAATTCAAAACTTGCTCTCATCTGAACTTTGGACCAATGGCAACAGACAAGTTCTTGTTCTCCTTAGCCAAGGTAAGACGCCTCTGACGTTGTCTGTGGTTCAGGACTGGCTTAACAAGCGGAATAAGACAACTGTAGCCAAATTCCTTGACACGTCTGTATGCCTTGACCCCAGCCTCAGTCCATTCCTTGTGAAGTCCAATCAATTTTTCTTGACAATCCTCATAAAACTGCAGTTCTATTGGTTGATTGTGCATTTTTTCCTGCCGCTCAACTTTCTGATAACATGCTTGGATACAGCACTCTGTGAACAACCAGCTTCTTTGGCAGTGAATGTTTATGGCTTACCCTGCTTGTGAAGGGTGTCAGTGATTGTCTTCTGTACAACTGTAAGATCAGCAGTCTTCCCCATGATTGGGTAGCCTAGTGAACCAAACTGAGAGAACATTTTGAAGGCTCAGGAAAATTTGCAGGTGATTTGAGTTGATTAGCTGATTGGCATGTCACCATATTCTAATTTGTTGAGATGGGTATTTGTTAAATGTGAGCGAAAATCATCACAATTAAAAGAACCAAAGACTTAAACTACTTCAGTCTGTATGCAATTAATTTATTTAATACACAAGTTTCACAATTTGAGTTGAATTACTGAAATAAATGAACTTTTCCACGACATTCTAATTTATTGAGATTCACCTGTATCTTGCCTTAGTGTTAACAAGCACTTTTTTTAGTTAATCTCAATAAATGTATTATTATCTCCTATCATGACACTATGCTGTTCCTGGATGTCTCTAATATAGAATATACGTATAATCTAATATATAATCTCTCTTCGAGATTGATTGCAGTGAAAAAAAGTAGAAGTAAAATAATAGCATGAGTTATTCATATCTGTAGCTAAAAAGTATGCTGATCAGGTTTTTTTTTTTTTTTTGCTTGGATTATAATGAGTAATTTAATGATGCATGATTTACACCACTGAAAACAAGTACATCACACCGAAAGGAATACACAACTTCCAGCATGATTTAAACTACGTCTATGATAAAGTTCCAGTTTGTGAAAAGACACAATAACCCGATAAAGCTGCACCAGCCAAAAAAGACCACAGGAGGGCTCTACTTTACATTGCCTTCCTCTTGCTGGGGCCAAACAAGGATTACCATTGATCAGGAGATATCTGCCCCAGGATTCCTCACTTCACACTGACCTTCACAGATCCTGAATTACCAGCAACCTGTAAATTATTTTACAAACTGTCTAATAATGGCCTAATCCTGAAAATTTCAGTTTGACATATGTGGTTTTAACATCACAGATCATTTCTATGTGAACAGGCGCTCTAGGCTTTTCCCCTGAAAATCCACCTTTTTTCCCCCCCCAAGAAAACAGGCACGTAATCACTCTGATCGCTTATTCCACAAGCAGAGCCAGGAAAACAACATAAAACCCATTCTGTGAAATAATCACATGGCACACATAATCTTAAAGCTCAGACAGTAGAGATCAAACTGCTGGCACAGTGGTGCAAGGTGGATAGGATTTGGCTGGTATAAATATTCTGGGTTTAAGAACCTTTATGACAAAAAAAAAAGGATTTATTGTACCTCTAACATTAGCGGTCTATTTCTATGCTAAATACTTGTTTTATTTTTATTAAAAAGACCCTCTAACGCTAGTAGGGATGGAATGATTATGGTTTGATGATAAATCATAATAAAATTCCCCATGGGTAAGTATTACAGTTTCATATTTTAATTATCATTAAAACCATATTCTGTTACCGCAGTTTGGACAAATAAATACTATCCAGCAATAAGTCACAGTTTTCAGTAATAGCAGAGCATGCAGAGTAGTTTTAAAGCTGCAAGGTATTTAAAAGAGTGCTAAGGGGAAATATACAAATGAATATATGAATGAATTAAATATATTAATATACCTCTGAAGGTTCTGACCGTCTTCAGAAAAGATTTGATGACATTTTGTTTTAAAATTCACTCTGTTCTTAATCGCAATGCTGCTTTGTGCATGGAGGTTGTGGGCAACAGCTGTAATTTTGCTGTCCCATAAGCGCCACCTGCTGTGAGTCACGGATAACTTTAAGTCTTAAGGCTTTATTAATCCAAAAACAGGGGAAATCTAGCTTAGCATTCTTCTTATTTTGGAGTTTTATGGCGGTTGGCAAGCAAATGATAGGTGCATTCCTGCCACCTACTGGGCTGGAGTGTGGACCATTGATTGAATAGGAAGCACTAAATTAATAAAAAATAAATAAATAAATAAAATAATAATAATAAACTTCTAAATCATGTTAAACATCCACACAGACTGCAGTTCCCAGACTCATGCTTATTCGTTTCATATAGTGAAAATTTTAAAAGCAGTATGGCCAATGCAAAGTCTAGTAATAATTGTATCTTCTCTTCTACTACCAAAATTACCTCTTTCCTAGCATAGCATTAGTTCCGGGAGGTGACGTTAGTCAAGCTCGCATCAGCTGACTCTCAAAAGTGAGTGAGTTAGCATTACTTCACGCATCACTACATTATTGTCATGGACTCCACGAAACTCCACTATGTGACTGACTCAAGAACAAGTTCAGATGGGATGTTCATCCCCAAAAACTTTATTTTAAAGTTTAGTTGAATAGGGACAATACAATAAACATGATTCCAGTCAAAGACTGAAAAGAAATGCACTGCACATAGAGATTATAGCTGACGCTAATTCATATCTCATGTCCCTAGAAAAGCTTTTCTAATATATATATATATATATATATATATATATATATATATATATATATATATATATATATATATATATATATAAATATAGCAAAATCGATTCAAGAATTTGAGTGAACTTCACAAGGAATGGACTGAGGCTGGGGTCAAGGCATCAAGAGCCACCACACACAGACGTGTCAAGGAATTTGCTGAACCACAGACAACCTCAGAGGCGTCTTACCTGGGCTAAGGACAAGAAGAACTGGACTGTTGCCCAGTAGTCCAAAGTCCTCTTTTCAGAGCAAGTTTTGTATTTCATTTAGAAACCACAGTCCTAGAGTCTGGAGGAAGGGTGGAAACGCTCATAGCCCAAGTTGCTTGAAGTTCAGTGTTAAGTTTCCACAGTCTGTGATGATTTGGGCTGCAATGTCATCTGCTGGTGTTAGTCCATTATGTTTTTTGAAAACCAAAGTCACTGCACCCATTTACCAAGAAATTTTGGAGCTTGAGATGCTGATTTCATTTTCCAGCAGGATTTGGCACCTGCCCACACTGCCAAAACCACCAAAAGGTGGGTAAATGACCATGGTGTTGGTGCGCTTGACTGGCCAGCAGACTCACCAGACCTGAGTACATGTACAGTAAATGAACATACTTTTTTTTTCTTATAAGTGTTCTAATTTGTTGAGATAGTGAATTGGTGGGTATTTTGAAAAATGTGAGCCAAAATCATCACAATTAAAAGAACTAAAGACTTAAACTACTTTAAGTCTGTGTGCTTTGAATTTATTTAATACACAAGTTTCACAATTAGTGAAATTACTGAAATAAATGAACTTTTCCCACGACATTCTAATTTATTGAAATGCACTTGTACTCATACATTACAAACAGAATAAAGAACAACCACATGCACATGTTTTATAGACTCTTCCAGTCCTAATAAATAACTAGTTACAATGCACATACAACTACAGTCGTTGCCAAAAGTTTTGAGAATTACATAAATATTAGTTTTCAAAAAGTTTGCTGCTAAACTGCTTTTAGATCTTTGTTTCAGTTGTTTCTGTGATGTACTGAAATATAATTACAAGCACTTCATACGTTTCAAAGACTTTTATCGACAATTACATGACATTTATGCAAAGAGTGAGTATTTGTAGGGTTGGCCCTTCTTTTTCAGGACCTCTGCAATTCGACTGGGCATGCTCTCAATCAACTTCTGGACCAAATCCTGACTGATAGCAACCCATTCTTTCATAATCACTTCTTAGAGTTTGTCAGAATTAGTGGGTTTTTGTTTGTCCACCCGCCTCTTGAGAATTGACCACAAGTTCTCAATGGGATTAAGATCTGGGGAGTTTCCAGGCCATGGACCCAAAATTTCAACATTCTGGTCCCCGAGCCACTTAGTTATCACTTTTGCCTTATGGCACGGTGCTCCATCGTGCTGGAAAATGCATTGTTCTTCACCAAACTGTTGTTGGATTGTTGGAAGAAGTTGCTGTTGGAGGGTGTTTTGGTACCATTCTTTATTCATGGCTGTGTTTTTGGGCAGAATTGTGAGTGAGCCCACTCCCTTGGATGAGAAGCAACCCCACACATGAATGGTGTCAGGATGCTTTACTGTTGGCATGACACAGGACTGATGGTAGCGCTCACCTTTTCTTCTCCGGACAAGCCTTTTTCCAGATGCCCCAAACAATCGGAAACGGGCTTCATCGGAGAATATGAATTTGCCCCAGTCCTCAGCAGTCCATTCACTCTACTTTCTGCAGAAGATCAATCTGTCCCTGATGTTTTTTTGGAAAGAAGTGGTTTCTTTGCTGCCCCTCTTGACACCAGGCCATCTTCCAAAAGTCTTCGCCCCACTGTGCGTGCAGATGCACTCACACCTGCCTGCTGCCATTCCTGAGCAAGCTCTGCACTGGTGGCACTCCGATCCCGCAGCTGAATCCTCTTTAGGAGACGCCCTGAAGCCTTCTTTACAAGAATTGAACCTCTTTCCTTGAAGTTCTTGATGATCCTATAAATTGTTGATTTAGGTGCAATCTTAGTAGCCACAATATCCTTTTAACATGTCAAGTCTGCCATTCTAACCCAATCAGCCTGACATAATGATCTCCAGCCTTGTGCTCATCAAAATTCTCACCTGAGTTAACAAGACGATTACTGAAATGATCTCAGCAGGTCCTTTAATGACAGCAATGAAATGCAGTGGAAAGTTTTTTTTGGGATTAAGTTAATTTTCATGGCAAAGAAGGACTATGCAATTCATCTGATCACTCTTTATAACATTCTGGAGTATATGCAAATAGCTATTATAAAAACTTAAGCAGCAACTTTTCCAATTTCCAATATTTATGTAATTCTCAAAACTTTTGGCCACGACTGTATTTATTTTCAATTTTTTTCATTTTTGTTTTTAGTCAAAGCTTAACCGCCCATGTAAAAGTCTTTATATAATGATTCACTTTAAACGCATTTGGCAACATATTCCAAAGTTGGGATCACTTTACAGAAATTGCTCTTTGCCCTTGTGCTGTTATACAAAACCCAATACTACAATTTCCAACCTATGTGCTCCTAGTAGTTCGGCCAATATCATCATGTCTCTTTATGTCCCAAATTACATAAAACAATGTAATTTGATGCAAGCATTTAAAAATCAATTTCACGTATGATAAATGTTTAAAATTCATAAAATTAAGCATATATAATTTATTTAAAATATGACAGTGATGCCATTGATTTGGCTTTTTATCCATTATTTCTAACGCCGGATTATACAGCATATCAGTTTTTCTAATCACAGAGTCATTACTGTAATTAAAATATGAGATACAGGTTGTTATCAAGAGATCAAGCATCCACTTCACAGCTGCTCTCACTCTCTCAAAAATCTTCACAAGCTAAGTTCTATTTAAAGGGGACCTATTATGCTAAATTCAATTTCACATGTTGGTTGGACATAAATGTGTGTTGGCAGTGTGTTTACACAACCACCCTATAATGATACAAATTCACCAACTCCTTTTTATTAATCTCCGTAAATAAAAAGCAGTGTCTCCCAGCTATCTGTTTTTAGCATTGCTGCTAATTTGATGTCACATTAGCAAAAGGCCTCGCCCACAAAAGTTGACAGACACTGCCATTTATATATAGAACCATCCTGAGCGAGTTTACAGTGAGATGTACACAGTCCACCACTGCTGCACTGATGAGAGTGTCTGTCAAGCGCTTTAAGGTGTTCTGTAGCTGGATGTATGAACATAGCTGTCTCCGTTTACTCCCTAAATCTGAGCCGCTTAACACAAGGTGAAATAATTTTGTTTTTGAAGATAATGCTCTCTAAACTCAATCGAAATTAGTTTATGTCTGTTTGAATCATTTACACCGAACTGCTTTGTGAATGATGGGCAGTGTAAAGCAGATTTTCTACAAAAGTTTCTCCTGAAGGGTGGAGCAGTGTCAACTGTTCGTGATCCAGCAACACCTCCAGAAGACGTAAGCATCACACGTTAGTTTACCAAATTGCCTTTCTGAAAGACCCTCTTGGCACTCTGTAAGGCTCGATCAATCGATGGCGCCGCACATGGCTGCTTCAGTGCTTGGCTCTCCAGTGTTTGTACTGTTTTTGTTCGTTTTTCCTGTTTTTTTTGTTTAACAAACATGATCAGTTTCACCAGGGATGAACTGTTGAACATTCGGCAGAACACACCACAAGATCTTATACCGGATTTAAATTATTCAGACGTTTTACTGAACATTGTTATCGGAGGAGCAGCGGCGCTGATCAAGGGCTTCAGGACATGCAGATGGGGAAAGCGAGCGGGAGCGCTCGTCAGACTCAGGAAGCGCGGATTTCGAATGCCATTGCCTAGTATCCATCTGGCAAATCTCCGCTCTCTACCTAACAAAACAGATGAACTCTTTCTGCTCTCTCGGACAAATAAGGATTTCTCATACTCTTCTGCTCTGTGTTTCACGAAAACCTGGCTGAATGATGGCATACCGGACAGCACGCTCCATCTGCCGGGCTTTCAGCTGTTTAGAGCTGATCGCGAATCAGAATCAATGGGGAAATCGCGCGGCGGTGGTACATGCTTTTACATCAATGAACGGTGGTGTACAGATGTAACTGTGTTAAAGAAGATGTGCTGTCCTGATCTAGAAATTCAGTTTGTCAACTGCAAGTCGTTCTATTCGCCGCAGGAGTTTCACTCGTTCATACTGGTGAGTGTTTACATTCCTCCACAAGCGCATGTGAGCTCAGCTTTACAGAAACTCGCTGATCAGATCACAGAGACAGAACAACAACACCCAGACTCCGTTTTATTCATTCTTGGGGACTTTAATAAAGCCAATCTCTCCCGTGAACTGCCAAAATACAGACAGCATGTTACATGTCCCACCAGAGACAGTAATATACTGGATCACTGTTACACCACAATAAAGGATGCATATCACTCTGTTCCATGAGCAGCTTTTTGGGACGTTCTGATCACTGTCTGGTTCATCTTATACCATCCTACAAGCAGAAACTTAAATCTGCTAAACCTGTAGTAAGGACTGTGAAGAGATGGACCAGCGAAACAGAGCAGGATTTACAATCTTGTTTTGACATCACTGATTGGAGTGTTTTTGAAGCTGCTACCACCGATCTGGACGAACTCACAGAGACTGTAACATCCTATATTAGTTTCTGTGAGGATATATGCATTCCTACCAGGACTTATTTAACATTCAACAATGACAAGCCATGGTTTACAGTAAAACTCAGACATCTTCGTCAGGCCAAAGAGGATGCCTACAGAAATGGGGACAGAGTCTTGTACAATCAGGCCAGGAACACACTGAACAAAGAGATTAGAGTGGCTAAAAAGACCTACGCTAAAAAGTTGGAAGACGAGTTTACTTCCAACGACTCAACTTCAGTTTGGAGAGGACTGAGAGCCATCACAAACTACAAGACACCATCCCCTTGCACTGAGGCTAATCAACGACTTGCTAACGACCTGAATGAGTTTTATTGTAGATTTGAAACCCCCAACACCCATTCTGACCATCTCCCTACACAACCATTAACACCTCCTGCAATCCCCCTCTCCATACCTCCTGCTCTTCAAATCTGTGAAGATGATGTGCGCAAGGTCTTCAGGAAGAACAAAAGAATAAAAGCACCAGGCCCAGATGGCGTCACACCAGCCTGTCTGAAAATCTGTGCTGACCAGCTGGCCCCCATCTTTTCACAGATCTTCAACAAATCCCTGGAGTTGTGTGAAGTGCCTTCCTGCTTCAAACGCTCCACCATAATCCCCATTCCAAAGAAACCCAAGATAACAGGATTTAACGACTACAGACCTGTGGCTCTAACATCTGTCGTCATGAAGTCGTTTGAAAAACTGGTTCTGGCTTATCTGAAGGACATCACTGGACCCCCTGCAGTTTGCTTACCGAGCAAACAGGTCCGTGGATGATGCAATCAACATGAGATTGTACTTCATCCTGCAACATCTGGACAAAACAGGGACTTATGTGAGGATCCTTTTTGTGGACTTTAGTTCGGCTTTCAACACCATCATCCCAACAACCCTCCAGACCAAACTGACCAGGCTCTCTGTTCCTAGCTCTATCTGTCAGTGGATCACCAGCTTTCTGACAGATAGGCAACAGTTAGTGAGACTGGGGAAATTCATGTCAAACAGCTGCTCCACCAACACTGGTGCCCCTCAGGGATGTGTTCTCTCCCCTCTGCTCTTCTCCCTGTACACCAATGACTGCACGTCTAACGACCCCTCTGTCAAGCTCCTGAAGTTTGCAGACGACACTACAGTCATCCAGGACGGTGATGAGTCTGCTTACAGACAAGAGGTTGAGCAGCTGGCTGTCTGGTGCAGTCTTAACAACCTGGAGCTGAACATGCTCAAAACAGTGGAGATGATCGTGGACTTTAGGAGAAACCCCCCTGCACTCCCCCCACTCACCATCATGAACAGCACTGTGACTGCAGTGGAGTCATTCAGATTTCTGGGCACCACTATCTCTCAGCACCTGAAGTGGGACAGTCACATTGACTCCATTGTGAAAAGGCCCAGCAGAGGTTGTACTTCCTTCGCCAGCTGAGGAAGTTTAACCTGCCACAGGAGCTGCTGAGACAGTTCTACTCAGCCGTCATTGAGTCTGTCCTGTGTACTTCAATAACTGTCTGGTTTGGTTCAGCAACAAAATCAGACATCAGAAGACTACAGAGAACTGTTCGGACTGCTGAAAGGAAATTTCAGTTTTAACAAGCTATAAAAATTATCTGTAAAGTATTTTGTGTTAAAACTTCCCATACACACTGTGGGGACATCAGACAAGGGGAATAGTAGGTCCCCTTTAATGCTCTTATGTGTGTTGCTAAGGCTATCTACGTTGCTAAGGGTCATTTAGTTATTTTCAGTTTATGCTTGTGCCAATTCATGCGAATGTGCAGTAATCTGCAATATTCTGTGCTTAACGGGGGGTGTAATTTCATTTCATGTATTCTAAGTTACATTCTAAGTAAAGTTAACACAGTCAAGAGTTGGATTCTTATGCACGTGCGAGCACTCAGCAACCCAAGTGAGAGCAAGAGCGCGCCACGTCATGCGTTTCTTTCATGGTTACGGAAGTCTTCGGCAGCGCGGCAGTCACTTGCTACAGAAGACTAGGTTGTTCAACTACACTAACCTGCCTCCAGCTGGAGAGAGTAGCCACTTGCAGTCGGTTGGCGGAATTAAAAGAGACGTCAAGTCAGACATTTTCTGCTTTTGGTAATGACGCTCTCGCAGTGTTTGCATACATTCACAGGTTAAGCGAATTAAATGCAATATTTGTCAAATACACATTTTAGAAAGGTTTTCATGAAGCAAAAGAAACACTTTTTATATACTGCTTAATACAGTGCCATCTGTTTATTAATAAGTTCAACATTAACATGCTATTTAAATACCAATAAAGTGGGGGGTATATGCTTTTATCAGTGTTTTTTTTTTAAATGTAACTCTATATAACAGTGCGACTACATTAAAAATCGGATCAAAGTCGGACAGATTTTCTAACCAGAATGCATTGCTTTTGACAGGACAAAGTGTCCTAAAAAAATTGTTTTTTGGATGTGAGGAAAATATAACCTTATTCAGTGTTGTGTGAACAGTGGATGCAATTTGTTTTAAGGCAGCAAAGGGATTTCTCATTTGTGTTTGTTTGTTCTCATTATTTCGGTGACAAATGCTTTATAATAAGGGTTCTGACAATGGATCTGTACATCATTTGATATTGAGGACGGAGTAGTCCCAGCGATAAAATATCCCAGTCAGGACTACGAACTGCTGTAAAACTGCAACTGTAAGTGCTCGTGACTCTTCAGCTCCATCCATGGCTCGCCTCCAGGAGCTCGGTTGTTTTCGGAGACAATCGCAAAGCTGTATTTTTCTTCAGAGATGTGAATGATGCACATACTAGACTATAGGAACTATATAATGAGATTGGCCAAAACTATGTGTGTTATGTCCCCTTTAACCTAATCAAGTTGACCTCTATTTTTATATAGTCTCAGTCTTAGATGTCATGCCCACGGACAATTGGCTGAACATCTGATGCATATGGCACAAAAGGGGAAACACTTCAGGAGTTTCAAAGTCCTCATCAGATTGGTTGAATTATACAGGAGTTCCAGGAGACGTGTATCGTGCTCTTTAACGTTCCGCTGGAAACAAAGATGCCATGATGCCAGGCCCTAACAAAAGAAGAAGGCCATCATGTTTACATTTGTTATTTGCTTCTCATGATCAACTAAACGCTGGATTCTCAAGTATGTAAAATATTTAAAGTTTGCGGCACAGAATCTTTATAATATGACCGAGAGTTTTACACACCGGTCTGTTATTGAGGCGACATTTCCACACTCTGAACTGTGCTGTGGAATGAAACGAACTGTGATTGGTTGTTTGACATGTCAGTCAAACGGCCTCATGGGTGTGCTTTGGCCAAAGAAAGCTGCTATGAATTCCAGACCTTCAGCTGTCAGTCTGGCTATGCAAGACAAATTTTTATAGTGATACAGCACAGATTTAAGTAGCAGGAACTAATGACGATGGTGCAAATGGAATCATTTCTGCTGTGGTGCAGTTCTAAAAGAAAATGGTAAATGGTCATTGTTCAGTTGAAGTCGTCTGCATCCAAAAACCTAGGCTGCTGAAATTCTGCCTTTCAGCTAATGATTTCGCAGGCAGCATTTGTTCATGAAGGTAACACATGAATCTGATATTGGACATGCTTCTGAGGCAGCTCAATGGTTCATTGATCTACAACAAAATAGAATGAGCTTTGGTGATAACTAAGCAAATATTCAATAATTTATTTGATCAACCATCACGGGATAGAACACACAGCATTGTGGGTATCATGGCAGCGAAGAATACATCTATGCCTTTAAATATCGACCAGATGAGGTATCTCAGGAGGCAGGAATTAAAGCTAACTTTGGAATTGACGTGTCTCGATGGCTTCCTACCTTGAAATGTGTCCTCCAAAGGCAGCATTTTCCAATTTTTGGATGCAACCGTCAGTTCGGCGTTGATTCAGTACCTGTATCAGACACGCTTATTCTGTCTAGTTATATTGGGAACATGCTTGTTCTTAAATTATGGTTGTATTGTCAGCAGGGGCGTCGGACTGGGGGAGTATAGGGTACCGAGTATCCAGGGCCCGAGGCAGGGGGGGCCCTTAGAAGTCAGTTTTCTATACATACATATACATGCACTAACATTTGTATAGCATTTATGTACAAATAAAAAAGTTCCTGTGCAAAACTAAACACTGGTTTTGTATTAAAAAAAGTCATTTTCATGCTGTGCAGGGCCCCACCACCCCTCTCGAATCAATGTAAATGGTACGACCCGCAGTTCAGGTGCTTCTGCTGCAGACCTGCGGTGAATCAGTAAAGCCCCTTTCACACTGTACGTCGGACCTGGCATATTGCCGTAACATTGCTGGGTCGCCTTCTGTGTGAAAGCAAACACGTCCCGGGATTGATTCCGGCATTGAACCCGGGTCGGGGACCTAATAACATTGCCGGGTTCAACCCGGGATGAGCACTGTGTGAACAAAAGCTTTTGAAGGAAGATCAATGTTCGCAACGAAAAAATATGTGCAAACTGTAATGAATTAGAGATCAGTTAGTTCCTCACTTTCCGCGCTGACGCCAAGATCGTTCGCTTGCTTCAGTGAAAGTATAATGTGCCTAACGTTTTCGACTCGTACATTACACGTCACGCACTGATGTCACGTGTCGTTACGGGATATTTACGGGTTGTGTGTGAAAGCACGCACATATACCCGGTAATCACTGGCAGTGTGAAAGTGCAAAATCTAGCGACCCGGGAACAATTGCCGGAACACTTTACCCGTGTATTTGCCGGAATGGCAGTGTGAAAGGGTCTTAAATGAGACAGGAGGTGGAGTTATAGCCGTGATATGAACTAGGAAGAGAGGGGAAGAGTCATGTCTTTTTTCATTAAGAATGGAAAATCAGGGACTCAAAAACGAAAAGAAAAGAAGATTAAAGAGAGAAAGGCAAATGAGGGCAAGCCCCAGATAGCAAAATAGCTGTGGCCCAGATCTGGCGCAAATTTGACACTTTCATTTGGCCCACATATGGTAGGAATG
Source organism: Carassius carassius (assembly GCF_963082965.1). Taxonomy (NCBI): domain Eukaryota; kingdom Metazoa; phylum Chordata; class Actinopteri; order Cypriniformes; family Cyprinidae; genus Carassius; species Carassius carassius. The sequence continues at coordinate 30,840,449 of NC_081782.1, read as the reverse complement.
ATGGCACTTGGGCGGTCCGCTCCTGTTTACCAGATCTGGGCCACAAGGAAGCCATAGCAATGCCACATTTAAGCCATGAATAAAACCAATGAAGCAGAACTGGCCCACATCTGGGCCACAGTTAGTTTTAATGCTGGCCCAGATCCAACACCTTGCTCTGGCCCACATACCACGTGGAATGATGGCACTTGGGCGGCCCGCTCCTGTTTACCAGATCTCGGCCACAAGGAAGCCATAGCAATGCCACATGTCAGCCAAGGACAAAACAAATAAAGTAGGACTGGCCCAAATTTGGGCCACAGTTATTTTGAATTCTGGCCCAGATTTGGCCCAAATCCGACACCTTGCTCTGGCCCACACACCACGTGGAATGATGGCACTTGGGCGGCCCGCTCCTGTTTACCAGATCTCGGCCACAAGGAAGCCATAGCAATGCCACATGTCAGCCGAGGACTAAACAAATAAAGTAGGACTGGCCCAAATCTGGGCCACAGTTATTTTGAATTCTGGCCCAGATTTGACCCAAATGCAATACCTTGCCCTGGCCCACATACCACGTGGAATGATGGCAACTGGGCGGCCAGTTCCTGTTTTCCACATTTGGATCTCATGGAAGCCATAGCAATGCCACATGTAACAAACCACATAAACCACACATGAGCCTAATGTGGCCCACTGCAGCATGGAACGATGGCACTTTGACAATGCACTCCTGTTCAGTTCACATTTATTTGCATAGCGGTTTTCACAATACATATCGTTTCAAAGCAAATTTACAGGGAGTGCATGTCAACATTACAATTTAGATTGGATAACGCAATCAGTTATTTAACAATCGTGTCGTTTATTTAACGACATGCCTAAGACAGAGTGAGAGATGCGTTCTTGAATTACCTGCATCTCTGCAGGTTCTTTCAACTAAAAGTGAAGCTGCAAGTTTTAAAAACTTCAAAAACAGCAGTATGTGTGTCCTTTATTGGAAGCATCACATAAATATTGAATGGTGAGTAAATGGACTGGAACTACCTGCGCATTAAACAGTTTGGTAACACTTTACAATAAGGTCTCATTTGTTAACAGTAGTTAATGTATTAAGTAACACGAACTAACCATGTAATTTTATAAGACATGAGTTAAATACTTTCACTGTGCAGAACTGACTACGGGTTGGGAGACTGATCTCAGCGGTTTGCAGCGTTGAGGATTACACACGTTTGTGCTGAGCTTATGACCACAATGTCCAATCAGAGGCATTTTGATTTGTTTACCAGTTCTGGTCCACTAAGAATGAAACAAATTAACTGTAACTGTGTATGTGTATGGCGTGTGTGTGCATGCCGTGCCATTAAAACTTTGGAAACTCAGTGACAAAATATCAATGACATTAAGTGAGTTCTGCATCAACATTATTCAACATACAGTCAAGAGAAATGTAAAAATGGCCTACCTAAATATTATTTTACAACAGATGATCCAAACACATTTCTGAAAAAATTGCATTATTTATTAATATTGCCAATGAAAAACCCATTGCATGATTACATTTCCAAAACTGGGAAGCAATCTAAACATGGAGAAAAAAAAAACAGTACAATAAACACAAAATATGTGTATAGAAAATATTGTAGAAACGAAATAAAAACAAAACATGTTTCCAGTAGCTATGTATAGCTTAGCTCATCCAAAAAACAAACTTGTCCGACATTGTAGAAGTGAACACTGCAGAACCTTGACAACAGGAACAGGATTTATTGACCTCCTTGACTGGGCCCATCAGCATCATGGCAATCTTGCAGGCCTTTAAAGGACACAAAAATGAAGAAGAAGAAAAAAACAGTTGACTCAGTTAGAATTTAGAAGCCAAAATTCCCTAAACAAAATAAAATTACAAGAAAAAATAAAATAAAAACACAAAACAAAAAAGGCATTGTATTTATTTTGTGTTATTGTTACAGGTACACTATGTAACTTTTTACACCATCTAGCAAGGGTGGCATGATCTGAAAATAAATGCGAACATGCATTTAAGAAAGATCTTGACTAAGGGGAATCAAAATGTCTTTTGGTCTGACTCCCCCTTGTGCCTAATAAAAAATTAAATTCAGTTCAGTTCACATTTATTTGCATAGCGGTTTTCACAATACATATCGTTTCAAAGCAAATTTACAGGGAGTGCATGTCAACATTACAATTTAGATTGGATAACGCAATCAGTTATTTAACAATCGTGTCGTTTATTTAACGACATGCCTAAGACAGAGTGAGAGATGCGTTCTTGAATTACCTGCATCTCTGCAGGTTCTTTCAACTAAAAGTGAAGCTGCAAGTTTTAAAAACTTCAAAAACAGCAGTATGTGTGTCCTTTATTGGAAGCATCACATAAATATTGAATGGTGAGTAAATGGACTGGAACTACCTGCGCATTAAACAGTTTGGTAACACTTTACAATAAGGTCTCATTTGTTAACAGTAGTTAATGTATTAAGTAACACGAACTAACCATGTAATTTTATAAGACATGAGTTAAATACTTTCACTGTGCAGAACTGACTACGGGTTGGGAGACTGATCTCAGCGGTTTGCAGCGTTGAGGATTACACACGTTTGTGCTGAGCTTATGACCACAATGTCCAATCAGAGGCATTTTGATTAGTCACCGCTGAATTGTTCAGTGAGCGCGCTCTGAATCCTGAATCTTCATTTGCTAAAGTAGTGCATTCAGCTTCAGTGATTATTTAAGCATAAAACATCGACATCATTTTAGACTGAATTCATGAACCGCTTCAGTGTTCTTTGCTCACTTTCTTTATACTTTATTCCCAGTTTAACCTTTGTTTTTAATGCTGCTGAAATAACCAGGTTGAAGCCTTGATTTTCATAATAATCAACATTAATAAATACAATATCAAGAACAATAATCAAATTAGGCTTTTTTTACGTTATACAATGCTTGTGTAAATACATGAGCAGCATTAATCTGTGTAAATTAACACAAATAGCCATGAACATAAAATATCACCTCTTATTGGACATTGCAGTAATAAGTTCAACAGAAACAGGTGTGACTGGTTACAATGCTCAACACTGTAAACCTAGTGCTAAAAATATAAATATTATGCAACATGAGCAAATCTACTGTATGATTCAGTATTAACATAATATAGGTCCACAGAAAGGTAAAGATATACAGGAAATGAAGGAGAAAATAAAGTATTACAAATACATAACAATAAATTAAAAAAATTGAACCTACAACAATAATAACAATAATAATGTAAAATATTAAGTAAAAAATAAACAATCAGTAAATGTACTTAAAAGACTGTTGGATGGGATGAAATGATTTATAAATAATAAATTAATTCATATTAGCCAGTTTGTATTCACAAAATGGGAAAACTGCAAGCTAACCGGTGTTTTTTGAACGCAAGCGCGTTTGTCCGTTGGAGAGAGAGCACGTGTACACATGGTTGCCAGGTTGACAAAGATAAGTAGCACACTTAGTAGATATTTCCGTATTGCGCAAGTGTGAAGATGTGTTTCGGGGATTTGTCTCTTTATATCAGGCAACCCGGTTCTGTTCCTCTGCAGCCAGATTAAACCTTGTTGTAGCCTATTGTGCTCTTTTCATTTTTAGAAACCTGCACCTTTCTACTTAATTTTGTTGTTTTTTATTGAAATTAAGCGCGTTCCACGTGCAAGCTAGCTGTATTATTACTGGTATCGTCAAATCTCTGACGATACATCGTCATATGGATGTGTAGCCCCCCAGAAGGGCTATAGCAATGCTAACTACGCCACCCCTTAGACACAACCCGTAATGGCAAGGGGACTCTGTTACAAAAGGAGCACACGCACAGGCTTTGTTTAGCAAAGTAGAAAAATACAATCTTTATTTTTTCTTTAATTAAAATTCAGTCGCTTTTGGTTGTCAATATATAACAAATACATCATTTGACATAGGGATAAGCCATAGGAGGGTGGGCCCCGGGTTACAAGCTGGACCAAGCCTAGGTTTCAATACCACAAGTGAACTAAAAGCACACCACTTTTATGGTAGAACCAACACTACAAACTCAGCCTACATAACCACAGCAATCATGCCACTTGATGCACACATCACAGCACTACACTGCATACATCAGTTCAAAATGGGTGAAACACTAAGGAAACCAGACTAGAACCTGATAAGCCTGTCTTTCCTATGGGCCCAATCCACCCCAAGACTATACATAGGGAGGGGGAAGGAACAAACAACAGAAAAAAAAGAAACCGCTAACCGGTGGTCACAATCAGTTCAGTAACACCAATCTTTTACAACCCACCGGGTAGCGGGAAAAGAAAAAAACAAATCGAAGGCGTATCTAACAAAAAAAAACACAGCACCTGTACATTCATCCACCTTTACACACACTCAAGAGAACAGCAGCCGACAATCAGATTGTGGCAGCCTCTAAAAAACAAAACAAAACAAGAAACTCAGTTAAGAGCTCTGTACACCTAAAATTCATAATAAGTCCGTCTATTACATATAGCTGTTAAACACACGCACCCACGCCGATAACATTACTGAGAGAAAAAGTCCTCTACCCATATCCCTTTCAGCAAAGACCATGAAACACATAACTGCATTACACGTTTTACCAAACACATAATAATCATAGCCATAACATACCTGCCTACAATCTAGCGATTGGGTGAGCAGCCAGTGTTCCGGCACTTCACAATCTCCCCCAGGGTCACGGAGCACTCCTCTGTGCTCGTCAGTCTAGGCATTCCAAACGTGTCGTTTCGGAAGTGTGCACCCACATAAACAATAGCGCCGTTGGCAAACACTCCGCAGCCCCTTAACCCATCAAAACGATAAGATCTCGCTCAGTGCACTGAACCCAAATAATAATAGTAATAATTAGTCATACAACACTGATTGTTTGGACATACCTTGCGCTACAAACAGCCCCCGAAACACTGCTGCACTCTGACACGTTAGCGGCTAACTACAGTGTATCGCTCCCGGCATGAGGACCCCAGGTGCCTATAAACCTGCCTGTTCTCAATTTCCGACCACTCCCACCCACATTAGGTACCATAGCAACCCGAGAGAGAGTGGCAGCGACAGAGGGAAAAGAGAGAGGGCAACATAGAATGCCTCGAACTCACAGGCTACAATCCACCACCTCCAAATGAATCGGCGGCCCGACGATGATACCTCATGTCCGGGAGACTTCCCCCTCTATTACTGATGAATCATAATTTATGCCACTAGTCGACCGGGGTAGATGGTAAGGATTGGAATGCTGTCCTGCTGTAGACCTCGCTGAACGGCGCATGGCCACAGTATTGTCTTCAGGCACCTCAGCTATATCTTCAACGTCCATTTCCCCCACCGCTAAGGTGCCGGTTAAAGAAGGTACAGCTTGGCGCTCTGGTTCAGCACCATACCATATGATCACGTCTCGGGCATCACCATCGTCCCCAGCCGAAAGGTCTGTAGGGGTCTCCTCTCCCCGAGCTGGACCAGTGAACCCACCTGGCCCAAACCTCAATCCCACAGGAACAATACGCATCTCAGAACGATGCACCTGTCGCACAGGTCCACCTCCATCGTCAGAAATCACCGTATATACAGCTCCTGCCCCCGAAGGGCAGCGTACCACTCGATAGACCACAGAGTTCCAGTAATCCTGAATTTTATTTCTCTCAGATGGGTAATTCCGCAGATAGACCAAATCCCCTTCTTGGAACCCGGCATCGTTCACCTGCTCATTATGGCTCTGATTACTCTGATTAGTTCATCTACAGCGATATCGTTGACTTGATTGCAAATAAATGCACAGACACTATTTAACTGAACAGAGATGACATAACTGAATCCAATGATGAACTGCCTTTAACTCTCATTTTTGCATTATTGACACTGTTTTCCTAATGAATGTTGTTCAGTTGCTTTGACGCAATGTATTTTGTTTAAAGCGCTATATAAATAAAGGTGACATTGACATTACGCCTGAGGGCCAGTTCTTCTGATCTCTGTCTGACGTGTTCATGAGTCATCCCGATGCTTTGCTGGTGCTTTTCAACCCATTCCTCTAAGCTGTTGGTGTCCGGGACAGCCTCTCTAGTACCAAGCAAAAAATCCACCGACAGTCTTGGATGATGGCCAAACATCAGATAATATGGGGTATGCCCTGTGGTCTGGTGGGGGGTGACATTATAAGCAAAGGTGAGCTGAGACAGATGATGTGGCCAACAACGCTTCTCTGTCTCGGGTAAGGTACGCAGCAAGTCGTGGAGTGTGCGGTTAAACCGCTCACACTGGGCATTACCTTGGGGGTGGTATGGAGTGGTACGGCTCTTTTGTATACCGTACATCTGACACAGTTGCTGGATCAGGAGGCTCTCGAAGTTTCGTCCCCGATCAGAATGTATACGAGCTGGGGGACCAAACCTATGGAACCATTCTTGAACCAAGGCCCTGGCCACAGTGTGTGCTTTTTGGTCCTTAGTAGGAACAGCCTGCGAGTACTTCGTGAAAATATCTGTAAGGATCAGGACATTCTCTCGTCCATCACTGGCTGGCTCTAACAGTGTAAAGTCCAGAGCTAATATTTCATTTGGTCGAGTGGCCTGCATTGTGCTCCAATATGTATGAACCTTGGGCTGGACAGCCTTCCCTACAACACATCGTTGGCACTGCTGGCACCACTGTTCAGCATCTTTAGTCATACTAGGCCAAAAACATCGGCTCCGAAGTAGCTGGAGTGTTCTTTCCGTGCCTTGGTGCCCTTGCTCGTCATGGACACTCCGTAGGACTTCTGTTTGCAGGCACTGGGGCAGCAATAATTGGAGAGTCTCTGGACCTCCCCCTGTTGCATAAATCAGGCGATAAAGAACGCCTCCTTCATCGACCAGCCGATCCCAGTGTCGGAGCAGGACTCTGCTGGATTTGGGTAACGCTTCACGCTCCTTTGCACCTGGCCGTCGCCCTTCTTGATAGTACTTCTTCAAGGGTCCAATGACTGGGTCAGCTTCCTGAAGCAAGCTGAGATCCTGGGGTGAACGCCCCAGTAAGGCCACCACTTTCCTCGCATTGGCCCTCTATAGTAGGCATTGGACCAGATCTGGTCAATGCACCCAATGTGGGGACCTCTGTCCCGAAGGTGAAGCGTTCTAGATATTGACGAGAAAGCGCATCTGCATTCTGATTGCTCTTGCCTGGCCGATATCTAAGGGTAAAGTTGAATACCGCCAGCTGGGAAGCCCACCGCTGCTCGGTTGCGCCCAGCTTTGCTGTAAGCAGATGGCTCAAAGGGTTATTGTCAGTAAATATTGAGAAATGGTTACCCAGCAAATATTCACGGAACTTCTCCGTTACTGCCCACTTTACCGCAAGTAGTTCCAGCTTCATGGAGCTATAATTGTCCATATTTCTTTCAGCAGCTCTGAGTCCCCGACTGGTGAATGCGACTGGACGTACTTTCCCTTCATGTTCTTGGGAGAGGACCGCAACAAGGCCTCCGTAACTGGCATCTACCTCCAAGATGAAGGGCTTCTTAAAGTCTGCATACGCCAGCACTGGAGCCGAGGTAAGTCTCTCTTTCAGAGACAGGAAGGCTCGCTCACATCCTTCGTCCCAAGCCGATTCCAGGGGAACTGGGGGAGTCTTTCCCTTTCTTCGAGGTCCGCTGAGTCTGCCTACCAACTGATGAAGTGGGGCTGCCAACTTTGAAAATCCCTCCACGAAGCGCCGACAATAACTTGCGAACCCAAGAAAGGATCGCAATTCAGCCAGGTGTCCAGGGCGTCTCCACTCCTTGACCACCTCTATCTTGGCAGGATCCGTGGAAACTCCCGCAGCAGAGACCACATGTCCCAAATAACTAACCTGGTGCTGGAAAAAATGGCATTTTGACAGTTTTAATTTTAGTCCCTGTTTTTGAAGACAGGAAAATACCTCTCTTAGCCTTTCCAGATGCTGCTGAACAGTAGCGGAAAAGACAATCACATCGTCCAGGTACAGTAAAACAGACTGGTATCTGCAATCGCCAAACATACGCTCCATCAAACGCTGGAACGTTCCAGGGGCATTACACAGTCCAAATGCCATTCTATTGAACTCAAACAGGCCAAAAGGTGTACAGAAGGCAGTCTTGGATTTATCCTGCTCCACCATTGGAACCTGATTATATCCACTTGCGAGGTCTAAGGTAGAGAACCATCTTGCTCCTGAAAGTGCATCCAACGATTCCTCTATATGGGGAAGGGGATATGCGTCACGGCGGGTTTTTGCATTTAACTGCCTGTAATCTACACAAAGGTGCAAACTCCCATCCTTCTTGGTCACCAGGACTATCGGAGAAGAATATGGACTGCTACTTTCCCTAATGACTTTACTATCCAGGAGCTGTTGGATGTGTGCCTTTACCGTTCCATACTGGGAGGGTGGAATTCTACGGTATGGCTGCCGAACAGGAACATTGTCCAACAGGGGAATCTCATGGCTGATTAAAGACGTGCATCCTAGGTCTCCCTCCCCTTGGGAAAAGATGTTACTATACTGGACAAGGAGAGACCTTGCCTCAGCCGCTTGTTGCTGGGTCAACCCAGGGAAATCTGGCACCGTGAACTCAGGGAAACTGCAGCACTCAACCACCTCCTGAGTGGAGACATAAGCTTGACACTGTTCCCAAGAAGGGTCAACTGATACAGAGGCAGCTGTTCCTGTCACGGCCGCAGCCACAACTTGTACAGTGCCAATAGGGTGGCGTGGGGGCAACCATACCTTTGTGTTACCAACATTCACTACAGGTGCATATACCAAACCCTTTCTCGCCGGCACCAGGGTGGGGGACACCAGTAGGCCTTCAGGCAATTGCTCCTCATCAAAGCCCAAGGGCTCCAGCAAAAATGCTACGGACTCAAGCTGGGGGCATGTAACCGGGACCATGGTTAGGGCTCCTGCCTCAAGACAGACAGCCCCTTTCCCATGGACTTTCACTTTAAACGGCTTCGTTGCATTTACAATGGCCTGAATCTGTTCACAGTGTCTCAGTGCACGTCGGGCTGCCGGCGCCGCCGATTTCACAGGAGGGGAGTGGAAGAGCTGTGAGCCATGTTGTTCAAAGAGGACCTGATAGCATTCCCCAATTACATTCATTCCCAGTATCCCAGGTGTTATAAGCTTGCGGTCTTTAAGAGGGCCCTTCTCTGGGTCTTTAACAATTAAAATTCCCCTCCTCGGAATGCATTGCCCCAATAACCCCACATCCAACTCTAGGTAACCAACATAGGGGATGTCTAACCCATTAGCAGCCTTAAGCCCAAGCCATCTACAGTCTTTCTTTTGTAGGTGATGGAAATGCTCTTGAAAAAAACTCTCAGTGATGGTGGTCACCATTGACCCAGTGTCAATTAAACAGGGAACTGTTACTTCTTCCATAGAAACGGACAATACAGGACAATTTTTAACTAACTTATCATATGTTTGAGAATGCAATGAGCCATACACATCCCTTCCCAGCATGTGGCTCTGCACACTGGGGATTGCTAGTTTCCCGACTGGCTAAGGAGATTGTCTGGGCCTGGTGCTAGGGTAGGGGGGATATCAGGAGGCAGACGTGAAGCTAACCCACTATTCTTGGTGGAAGTAGCTGCCTGACAGTAGCGGGCTATATGGCCTGGTTGGTCGCACCGTAGACAAATGGGCTGACCATCAGGGGCACGTTTGTATCGCCCACCCCGGGGTGGTGGAGGAGCCTGTGATCTACCACTAAGGTGTCCTAACTGCCTTACGAGCATATCCAGCTGAGCTTGTTGCTTAAGGACCAAGTCTTTTAGTTCAGCGAATTCTGAGGACTGGGGAGATGGAACACATTGCGACACAAACTGAGCTTCACTGCTTACCCCCGGAGCACGGTAAGTACGATCTCGATTGGACTGACCCTCCTGCACCCACCTTATAGCTTCTTTCCGTACGGCTAGAAGAGTCAACCCACTATCTGCTCGTACCAATCTCTTGAGTTCTCTACGTAAACATAGGATCAGAGACATTTTGACAGAACTGGTCTCGCAGAACAACATCAGGGTTTCGGATGGCCCATTCATTTGACTGTTTTACTTTATCCAACATTTCCATTAAAGCATGAGAGAACTCAAACAAACTTTCATTATCCTTTTGCTTTCTATTAAAGAAACGCTGTAGCCAGTAAACATATGATTTAGCACACCCATACACTTCTCTTAAAACTTCAATTATTGACTCAGGGTTTTCACGTGTGGCTGTAGGACGGTACTTAACCTCATTTCGGGCTTCGCCCTCTAAGTGATCAAACAAAAACAATACCTTGTCAAAATTAGACATATGCATTGCCCGGATACAACTTTTTGCTTCTTCAATCCATTCTTCGACAGACATAGACCCTGCAGTTGCAGAGCCAGAAAACTTCGGGCACCGCCGCTCTCGAGGTATAAAGAGCGCTTGCTCCCGTCGAACAGGCTGGGTACTATTAGCACTGCTACTAGCATTGCCCACGGTCCCGCCCCCTGAAAGTCTCTCATTTTCAGCCTGGAGCTGCACCAAACGTTGTCGTAGCTGCTGTAACTCCCCTGTGGACTCCTCTCCGTCACTCATATTGTTGCTAGCTGCTGTTCTCTATAAACTCTTACGTACTCACACTCACACACACACACAGGTGCTGCTTAAATAGACTAACCTAGCGACACAAATGCTAACCCTGCCGACTACGCCAAAATGTAGCCCCCCAGAAGGGCTATAGCAATGCTAACTACGCCACCCCTTAGACACAACCCGTAATGGCAAGGGGACTCTGTTACAAAAGGAGCACATGCACAGGCTTTGTTTAGCAAAGTAGAAAAATACAATCTTTATTTTTTCTTTAATTAAAATTCGGTCGCTTTTGGTTGTCAATATATAACAAATACATAATTTGACATAGGGATAAGCCATAGGAGGGTGGGCCCCGGGTTACAAGCTGGACCAAGCCTAGGTTTCAATACCACAAGTGAACTAAAAGCACACCACTTTTATGGTAGAACCAACACTACAAACTCAGCCTACATAACCACAGCAATCATGCCACTTGATGCACACATCACAGCACTACACTGCACACATCAGTTCAAAATGGGTGAAACACTAAGGAAACCAGACTAGAACCTGATAAGCCTGTCTATCCTATGGGCCCAATCCACCCCAAGACTATACATAGGGAGGGGGAAGGAACAAACAACAGAAAAAAAAGAAACCGCTAACCGGTGGTCACAATCAGTTCAGTAACACCAATCTTTTACAACCCACCGGGTAGCGGGACAAGAAAAAAACAAATCGAAAGCGTATCTAACAAAAAAAAACACAGCACCTGTACATTCATCCACATTTACACACACTCAAGAGAACAGCAGCCGACAATCAGATTGTGGCAGCCTCTAAAAAACAAAACAAAACAAGAAACTCAGTTAAGAGCTCTGTACACCTAAAATTCATAATAAGTCCGTCTATTACATATAGCTGTTAAACACACGCACCCACGCCGATAACATTACTGAGAGAAAAAGTCCTCTACCCATATCCCTTTCAGCAAAGACCATGAAACACATAACTGCATTACACGTTTTACCAAACACATAATAATCATAGCCATAACATACCTGCCTACAATCTAGCGATTGGGTGAGCAGCCAGTGTTCCGGCACTTCACAATCTCCCCCAGGGTCACGGAGCACTCCTCTGTGCTCGTCAGTCTAGGCATTCCAAACGTGTCGTTTCGGAAGTGTGCACCCACATAAACAATAGCGCCGTTGGCAAACACTCTGCAGCCCCTTAACCCATCAAAACGATAAGATCTCGCTCAGTGCACTGAACCCAAATAATAATAGTAATAATTAGTCATACAACACTGATTGTTTGGACATACCTTGCGCTACAAACAGCCCCCGAAACACTGCTGCACTCTGACACATTAGCGGCTAACTACAGTGTATCGCTCCCGGCATGAGGACCCCAGGTGCCTTTAAACCTGCCTGTTCTCAATTTCCGACCACTCCCACCCACATTAGGTACCATAGCAACCCGAGAGAGAGTGACAGCGATCGGAAGCAGTGACAGAGGGAAAAGAGAGAGGGCAACATAGAATGCCTCGAACTCACAGGCTACAGATGTATGGAACACAGCATTACTAATAACCAACATTAATAAAAATTATATCAAGAGCAATATTCATGATTTATCCTCATTAGTTTTTTTTATAGGTTATTTTGTGTAAATACATGAGCAGCATTAATCTAGCCAAATTTGCACGTTCCACTATAATAATTTTTCTTTAAATAGAAAGTATGCAAATTTGCTAAATTATGCCATTACCTCTATACATCACATAACATGTGGATTCCAACTGAATATGTAATCGCTAACAAAAAGACACATTTTTCAGTTATCTTACCTTGACTTTTTGCAGGTTCCGACGTCCTCCCTCCAACTAACGTTTTGTTTTTGGGCGCCTTTTTCCACGCCTTTCGGTTATGTTTAAATGTGGGGGAATAAATAAATTAATTAATGAGTCACCCTCCGATGTTTTCACCCTCCGATGTTTTTTTATTATTATTATTATTATTTATAGGCTATTTACATTATTACATTTTATATTATTAATATTTAACCTATACCTTACCTTGAATTTCTGCAGGTTCTGTCCTCCTTCCAACTAACGTAACGTTTTTTTTTTTTTTGGGCGCCTTTTCCACACCTTCCGGCTATGTTTGAATTCAAAAGGCGGGGAACAGGAAAATCGTTCCAGTTTGAATGTTTAATTTATTTATTTATAATTTATTATTTTTTTTGCCCACAGACATAATAAACTACAAATACAGTCTTGCTAAAAATTGTATTTTTTATCTCTAAGAAGTTTGCTAGAAAAAAAAAAGTGGACGAACCATATATCTGCTTTAGCGTTTTAGCACACTGATTTGAGTAATATGTACTGATACATTCTCATCAGTTAATTAATTAGTATTATCATGTTTTAATCTTTAAGAAAGAAACTGTTGTTCATAAAGATGACTGTTATAAATTACATATTACAATATTTCCATTAATTACAATAATATCCATTATTACAATATTTAGCCAAAATATTAGACAAATTAAAATATTTATTTATTTGTTAGCTTGTTAGAATATTACACTTTAGGGGTCACTTGACACACTTGACACATCACAACCTTTTTTTTTTTACGACTAGGCCCCCTATTTGAAGGCCCCCCTCACTCACAACTTCTACCTAATAAAATATTACAGAGCTTGAAAAAACAAAAAAATTAAAAAAGATGTACATTTGCTATAAAAAAAAAAACCAAATAACAAATATCTTTATAACTTGTTTTGTCTTATTTTTTTATTTTTTTATGGGGGGTCTAATATGTCCAGGAGCTTCTTCGGAAAGACTCAGAACAGCGCATATCTATCTTTTATAAATACTGTAAAACTAGAGACTTTTCGGAGATATGAAGGATGCAATACTAGGTATTCAAGTTTAACGTTAGATTGTCAGAAACTGTATGTTACCTACTCTTTAAATAATTTTAAGTCATTTTGATTCCCTTTTGGAAGATGGTTGAGGCTGGAACCTCCATTCTAGAGGTGCGTTCCATTCGACAGGGTCCCTATGCAGTGTTCACTGCTCCCTACTCCCTGAGCACGGTATATCAGTTGAAGTGGACTTCACTGACAATAACCGCTCATGACAGTTGGGGGATTATCGCTCTCCACTTCCTGTGAAGTGATATATCGATGTTCCCTTATTCCCTGTGCCGTGCGCAGTGCCCTTCGAACTTGAACATGTTCGCTCCCTTCGGATTGGAATCGCACTTAAGATGGCGGAATACCCTGTGAAGTCCACTTCGCAGTACACTTACGGTCGAATGGAACGCACCTCAGAAGTTAAATGACACTGCTAGAAACATTTTATCTGATCTCATCTTGTTTATCCCGAAACAACATTCAAATCAACCAATTTAAATTTGAAGTTTGCAGTTTATGTCAAGTTTAGGCGTATAACCAGGGTAAGGTGCTTCAACATCAGTGTTGTTCACCTGACTAGGGTTGTGGGTTTAGAGGGGAATAGATTAGCACTATTTTTTTGAACAGGAATGTACCTCCAAAATCAACAAAATATGTTGATACAAGAATATGTCCTACTTTGCAAAATCATTGCGACCCAGGTTTTGCACAAATAGCAACTCAAAAATATCTCATACAAATATTTAAAGGCACATCCCAAAACTATAAAAACTTATTAGAACCTGGACACTTGAACTTTTCTAGATACTATCTACACAACATATGTCAGCTGATTATAAGACCTGCCAATGCAATATATCACATTCCTCACATTCACAGCCTGTACCTGGTGTCTGCTGCATCCTACCATATTTATGCTCACACCCACATGAGCCATGTGCATGCTGTGCCCTATATTTGCCAAAACTGGCCCAGAAATGTTTTACGATAACTGGGCCACATTTTCTGCATTACATGTGGGCCACTTTTGGCTCACACCCAGATGGGCCAATGATTTATATCCCATATATTTGCCAAAACTGGCCCAGATACATTTTACAATAAATGGGCCACATTTTCAGCATTATATGTGGGCCACTTTTGGCTCACACCCCGATGAGCCAATGGCTGATATGCCATATACTTGCCACAACTGGCCCACATATGTTTTAAGATGAATGGGCAACATTGGCAGAATTATATGTGGGCCACTTTTGGCTCACATCCAGGTGAGCCAATGGTTGATATGCCATATATATGTCAAAACTGGCCCACATAAGTTTTAAGATGAATGGGCCACATTTGCAGCATTACATGTGGGCCACTTTTGGCTCACAGCCCGATAAGCCAATGGTTGATATGCCATATATTTGCCAAAAGTGGCCCAGACACATTTTATGATAAATGGGCCACATTCGCAGCATTATATGTGGGCCACTTTTGGCTCACACCCTGATGAACCAATGGTTGACATGCCATACATTTGCCAAAACTGGCCCACATATGTTTTAAGATGAATGGGCCACATTTGCAGCATTATATGTGGGCCACTTTTGGTGATATGTGGGCCACACCTCGATGAGCCAATGGTTTATATGCCATATATTTGCCAAAAATGACCCACATAAGTTTTAAGATGAATGGGCCACATTTGCAGCATTGCATGTGAGCCACTTTTGGCTCACACCCCGATGAGCCAATGGTTGATATGCCATATATTTGCCAAGAGTGGCCCAGACACATTTTAAGATGAATGGGCCACATTTGCAGCATTATATGTGGCCACTTTTGGCTCACACCCCGATGAGCCAATGGTTGATATCCCATATATTTTCCAAGAGTGGCCCAGACACATTTTATGATAAATGGGCCACATTTGCAGCATTACATGTGGGCCACTTTTGGCTCACACCCAGAAGTGCCAATGGTTAACATGTCATATATTTGCCAAACGTGGCCCAGATATGTTTTACGATAAATGGGCCACATTTGCAGCATTATATGTGGGCCACTTTTGGCTCACACCCAGAAGAACCAATGGTTAACATGTCATATATTTGCCAAACGTGGCCCAGATATGTTTTACGATAAATGGGCCACATTTGCAGCATTATATGTGGGCCACTTTTGGCTCACACCCAGAAGAACCAATGGTTAATATGCCATGTATTTGCTAAAACTGGCCCACAGATGTTTTAAGATGAATGGGCCACATTGGCAGAATTATACGTGGGCCACTTTTGGCTGACACCCAGAAAAAACAATGGTTGATATGCCATATATTTGCCAAAACTGGCCCACATATGTTTTCAGATGAATAGGCCACATTTGCAGAATTATGTGTGGGCCACTTTTAGCTCACATCCAGATTAGCCAATGGTTGATATGCCATATATTTGCCAAAACTGGCCCACATATGTTTTAAGATGAATGGGCCATATTTGCAAGATTATATTTGGGCTACTTTTGACTCACATCCAGATGAGCCAATGTTGATATGCCATATATTTGCCAAAACTGGCCCAAATAAGTTTTAAGATGAATGGGCCACATTTGCAGCATTACATGTGGGCCACTTTTGGCTCACAACCAGATAAGCCAGTGCTCACTGTACCATATTTTTGCCAAAACTGGCCCACATACATTTTAAGATAACAGGGCCATAATTGCTTTAACATATGTGGGCCATATTTGGCCTTTGTCCAGATTAGCCTTTGTCGGTTGTGCCACATTTTTGCCAAAGGTGGCCCACTATTGTTTTATGATATTTGGGCCATATATATTATTTACCACATGGGCCACTTTAGGGTCACATTCAAATTACACATTGCCGTAAGCACCGCATCTTTGCCTAAGAAGGCCCACATGTGATTTTAGATATTTGGGCCATATTTGCTTTTTTACATATGGACCACTTCAGATTTACATCCATTTTGTCTGGGCCATAAAAAGGCCTGCAGTGCCGCATCATTGCCTGAAGTGGCCCAAATCCGTTTGCTATCTGGGGCAGTTGCTCACTCAGTTTTTTGAAAAGAAAGGTGAGCTCCAAATGCATCATCGAGCATTGACATTGTTTTAACATAAATATCTACTCTTGGAGGATTTCTCCCCAGAGTCAGAAGTTTACATGAAAACACTGTATATTTCCCTCCATTGTCAAAATCTAACACCCGTGAAAACACAGATCGTTAGCGCCTATTTTACCGCATTGTTATGCAAATTAGCTCGTGCATACTCTTACATTAAGTACAGAATTGTTCTCAGTTTAATGCACATCTTAATGATTGAAAATGACTTATTTTAAAACTTAATGCAAAGACTGAATGTCTAGTTTGGCGGTTAGTGTACCCTGTGATTCTATAGTTTGCATTTATTTTAAACAGACAAATAATCAGCAATTAACTTGTACTTAGCCTACACTTTAAAAAAGGTATTGTGACAATAAAGGATATTTTAGCAACCATTTGAAGCCATATATTTCAGTTTCAGACCCTGCAGCAGTCCCCTCATCATGGCCAGGTGAAAGCAGTGACAGTGAGGTGGATGTGACAGTTAGACAAGGTGAGCTTTTAGCGGAATTTTAACACTTAGTAATTAGTAATTAAGTGATGAGAGGAAAAAAGCAAAATGGGTACATTGTTATTGTGCACATTTAAACTTAAAAGGGATAGTACACCCAAAAATTAAAATTCTGTCATCATTTACTCTCCCTGAAGTTGTTCCAAACCTGTATCATTTCCTTTCTTCTGCTGAACAGAAAAGAACATATGGTAAAGAAGGTTGGTAATTAAGCAGTAGCTGGTCCCCATTGACTTCCATAGTATTTTTTTCCCTAGTATGGAAGTCAATGGGGTCCATCAGTCGTTTGGTTATCGACTTCAAAATATCCCACCCATTTGTATTACTATGGTATTTGGTACGGGGGCCCAGCAAGATGGTTTATACCCAGGGCCCAAAATTTGGTGCTGGGCCCCTGATTTTCAGGATCACGCTTGCCCCAGAGCTATGTGGTTGTTATTGGAACATACTTGTTCTAAAAGCTGTAGTCATATTGGGAGCATGCTTGTTCTTAAGCTGTCTAGTTGTTTTGGAAATATGCTTGTTCTTAAGTTACCTGGTCGTTATTGGGAACATGCTTGTTCTTAAGTTATAGCTGTATTGTCGGGAACATGCTTGTCCCAGAGCTATCTGTTTGTTATTGTTCTAAAAGCTGTAGTTGTAATGGGATCATGCTTGTTATTAAGCATTCTAGTCGCATTATGAACATGCTTGTTCTTAAGCTACCTGGTCATTATTGGGAACATCCTTGGTCTTAAGTTATAGCTATATTGTGTGGAACATGCTTGTTCCAGAGCAATCCGGTAGTTTTTCGGGAGCATGCTTGTTCTGAAAGCTGTAGTTGAATTGTATCATTTTTTTCTTAAGTCTAGCTGGTGTTATTGAGAATGCTGCCTAAGTTTTTAAGGTATTGGCAACATATTCATTGGTCATCTGTTAAAGGCAACATAATTGTTTCCACAGGTTATGTGGGTTTTGGCAACATATTTGATTGGTCATTGGTTAAGGGCAACATGCTTGCTGCTTAAGGCTTTGATATTTGCTGTCAGTTTGTGTTGGGAGATATCAGCATTCGTTTTGGAGGGTTTTTTTGGAGAATGGGGGCATCGCTGCTCTCCCTGTGCTTATCCATGCTAGGCTGCAGGGATTCGCATGGAGTTCTTGCCCAGAATGGACCACCAATCCAAACTGTAAGTTAATTGTCAGTCATCTTTAATGATAATGGTCCTGACAGAACACAAGGCAATCAGGAACACACACATAGACCATAGTATAAACATAGTAGACCAGACCAAACACTAACTGTACAGATAGGGACTTAAGTACATGTGTAAACGAGGATAATTTTCATGATCAAGTGTGGGAGTGCCCGTCATGGCCACCAGAGGGCACTCCAAACTGGACTTCACATATCCATTGAACTCCATTTCCCATTCACCCTGCACCTGCCACTCTTCCTACAACCACACATGCGCACACACACACACACACACACAGTGACTAATGCACAACATTTCCCACAACCCCCATCATTGCACTGTGATTACGCTCCAGCTGCAGCTCATTGGATTAAAGTATTTAAGCTGCATGCTTTCTTGTGTTCATCGTGAGGTCTTGTCTTACTACAGTTTGCATTTCTGAGCGTTTACTATTTCTGTTGTCTGCCTGTTGCTGATTTGGTCTGTCTCCCATTTACGATTACTGATGCCAGCCTACTGGATTTTGTTTATTGGACTGTGATTCTCTGCTTGATACCCTGACATTCCGCCTGTGCACCGACTACGATCCTACCTTGCCTTCTCTGTTGTGTTCGCTGTCATTGACCCCTGCCTGTACGACCATGATGTTTTCAAATAAAAGTTACAATAATAACTTATTGTAACTCCTTCGTTACAATAATAGACAAGACACTTAAACTAAATGACGAGATGGGGGACAGAAACTAGGTAAGAGAGCACATGAGGGAGTTGAAAACAACAAAAACAGTCACAGTTACATTCACATTCAGCCTGTGTGCAGTTTCTGTCTTGAAAAAAAAAGAAAACACGTCCCACTGTAAATTTTGGCTGGTTGATTAAAAAAAAAAGTTTATGTGCATTCTTAACTTTTAAACAATTCTGATGATGTGTCTAAATTTATTTATAGCAGATACAGCAGATATAATGCATATAGTCATTTGTTAATAAATTATAATTTTGACTGAATTATTTTCATTTAAAGGCTGAAATTTGAGGTTTACCATTTTATAATTTCATTACTTTGAATATTTTGTACATGTTATTAGATAAACTGTTGTCATTCATTTTGTCATTTAAAATTCAGACATCATTGGTAACAGTTTTAGTGTTTATACTGTCAGGGAAACATCACAGTCACGTCAACAGTCACCTCCTTCAAAACTCACCAGATCCCAATCACAGGAATTCTATTCACCCGCACCTGCAGTCACTCATTATGTCTCCACACTCCATGTAGTATCACACTGTCCGGTATATTGTTCATTACCTGAACAATAGACTCCTTTCCTAAACAATTACATGTTTTTTTTTATAACCTCCAGTGTTCTCCTACATTTCTGATCCCGATTCTCCTCTGCACCTCTTCATCTCCAGGATTCCTTCAAATATCATACAAGATTATCAAGTGCTAAGATGCCCGGAACTTTCATATCTCTCACTCACCTGCATTTGATCCTCACCCTTTCAACATTGTCAATAAACCTTTCTGTTTACCTGCACTCCTCTTGTCTCTGGCCTGTTTGTGACATATACACACACACACACACACACACACACACACACACACACATATATATATATATATATATATATGTATATATATATATATGTATGTATATATGTATGTATATATATCTATATATATATATATATATATATACATATATACATACATAAAACTTGGTGGCAGGTGGCAGTACTTCTTGAACATTTTCAGGACATTAACAATACCTTAAAATATTGATAACTATTTTATTTTTATTTTTTTGTCAATATAATAAGAAATTTTAAAGCAAAGTGCTTAGACAGTGACTAACAAACTCTCCTGAAACAATTATCATTGAATCGTAACGCAATAGCTGATTATCCGACTTGCATACTGGTCACATCAAATGGTTTGTAAAAAACTATTAGAATCTTTTTTAACTGCAGGGGCAGTTAAAATCTTTTTTAACTTCACACATTGGTGTTTCACAGATTCATTCCCCTGCACTATACTCAAACACTTTGCTGGGGGCACTCCATTACCATATAGCAGTCACTCATACAAATGGCTAGTCTCCCTCTAATCTGTATCACCTGATATACCTAGGCAGTTGACCCGGCCCCCATGACCTACTTTCCTACATGCTACATTCACCCCCTTGTAAATGTCACTCATCAAAACCAAAACCAAAACCATCAATTCCAGGGCTTAAACAGAACGTGCAAGCTGTTAATTTTATACAGGGTCCCCACCTTATCCAGGCACTGTACTTCCTCATAGACCACAGACTCCCATTGATCCTGAATTTTTTGGCGAACAACCGGGTGGCTTTGTCTGTAGACAAGTTAACCTACAGGCAGAAATGACAATGGTTCAGAATCATTTTAGTCTAGATGGAAAGAGGGGTCTACGCGCACCCCCAGGCTTTTTTTATGCCACTTGATCTTTTAAAATCCTTAAAGTGTCTATTTTCATAATCTGCCAGGTACCAAGCTGAAATAATGTCCCAAAGGGTCCTTTTTTAACCCTTTGCTGCACCTGACCGGAACCCGAAAAATCTAAAAAATATATAGAAAATGTGGCATAACATTAGAAGTAAACAACATACAGAGACATATGAACACATTTTCCCATACAATTCTGACCCCAGAAATTTAATGGAATGGTTATTTTTGAGATTTGACAACATTTTGACCTTATTTCTGGACAAAAATAGTAAAAAATGGCCAAAGATGTGTAGAGGATCAAATATTCACCAATCTAACCTGCACCTGCTCTTTTACTGCACTGGTCACAGTACTTTACATACATTATTTGCACTATTCATATTTTGCACAGACTGCACATGGTTAAAGCTATTACACTATAAACTGTCTAAAGTTGTTACTGTACAAGCACAGTAAACTATTTCTACAAAAAATATCATTGCACTACTGTTATTTTGCATATAATACATTGTTCAACAATACTTTTGCACACTCATCCAACTGTATTTATTACCACTGTTCTCACATTCCTGCTATTCATAATGTATATATAATCCTTCATTGCTCTGTTCATAATGTACATACCTACATTGCATTCATATTTATATCCTGTATATACTCTGATCAAAATTGTATATAGCAACTCCACTGTACATTCTATCATTATATCATAGCTTTACTTACTCTGAACTTTTATGTATATAAAACACTATATTCTTGCACTTCTGGTTAGATGCTAACTGCATATCGTTAGCTCTGTACTTGTACTCTGCATAATGACAATAAAGTTGAATCTAATCTAATCTAATTTTTTTGTTTCCTCAAGCACATAGGGTGATTTATTTTTCCACAACCTGTTATTTCTTTATCATTCAAGTGTCTATTTTAAGATTAAATTGGGTACCAAGCTGAAATAATGCACTTTGCACCGAAAAAATCTAAATATGATATAAAGTGGCATAACTTTTGATGTAAACAACTCACAGAGACAATTGGACACATTTTTCCATACAATTCTGATCCCAGAAATTGTTATTTGTCATGTTTTACAACATCTTGACCATCTGTGGTCAAAAAGAGCTAAAAAAAGTTCATTTGAGAGCGTTTTTATTACACTTAGCAGCCTGAAATGGGGTTAATTTTAACCTTTTACTTCACCTATCCTGAACCTGAAGATATTTAAAATAGTTTTACTTTTGAAGTAAACAAAACAAAGCAAATAAACTTAACAAATTTAAAAATAATAATAATAAATAAATAAATAAATAAATAAAACTACAGAAAAAATCCAAAAAAGGTCCAAAAAGTTGACTGAGCATAAACTGCAAGTTTTTTTAATTTTGGGGCTTTGCAGTTGGCAGTTGGTGGCTGGTTGGTACCTGCAGATTGCCATTTCCCACTGCTCTCTCTTTTGGAAAAATTTCAGTAAGTATTTGAAACTATAAATAAGATATAACTTAAAGTGATTTTTCAACAGTTTTTACTCTAATTGGAGGCTTTCGGAAATTGAATCTGTATTCTTGACTAGCAGTGTTGGTAGCTTAGTTGGTAGCTACTAGCTTAAGGTTTTTATTTTTATTTATTTTTATTTTTTCAGGCTCAATAATTAATTACATACTTACCATGGGGAAAATTAAACATTGTAACACAGCTGAAATGGCTCCAAAGAGGATTTGTTCCCTAACATGTATTTTACATGTCTCAACTCTTTCTGAATATGGTCATTTTACCACACTCAACACATGCAGGTGGAGGGGGGGGGGGCATCTAGGCAAGTGAGAAGCTATCTTATCTACACAGTATACAAGATATAAGACTCTGTGAAGACGTCAGTTCACCATACCACATGAGGGATATTTGTGAACAAATTCCATTGAAATTCGATGACTTGTCTTTGGATACAATTGGCTATCACCAATACTGCTATAAAAGCTTTAAGTCAAGTCAAATCACCTTTATTTATAAAGCACTTTAAACAAAATACATTGTGTCGAAGCAGCTGAACAACACTAATTAGGAAAACATTGTGTCAATAATGCAAAATGACAGTTAAAGGCAGTTCATCATTGAATTCAGCTCTGTTTGGTTTAAATAGTGTCTGTGCATTCATTTGCAATCAAGTCAAAAATATCGCTGTAAATAAAGTGACCACAGCTAAGCAAGCCAGAGGCGACAGCGGCAAGGAACCAAATCTCCATCGGTGACAGAATAGAGAAAAAAACCTTGGGAGAAACCAGGCTCAGTTGGGGGGCCAGTTCTCCTGTGACCAGACGAAACCAGCAGTTCAATTCCAGGCTGCAGCAAAGTCAGATTGTGCAGAAGAATCATCTGTTTCCTGTGTTCTTGTCCTGGTGGTCATCTGAGACAAGGTCTTTAAAGGGGATTTGTATCTGGGGCTCTGGTTGTCCTGGTCTCCGCTGTCTTTCAGGGCTGTAGAGGTCTTTTCTAGGTGCTGATCCACCATCTGGTCTGGATACGTACTGAATCCGGGTGACTGCAGTGCCCCTTTTGTCTGGATACAGACTGGATCTGGTGGCTACAGTGACCTCGGAACAAGAGAGAAACAGACAAATATTAGCGTAGATTTTGATATTCTAGGTATTATCAAATTGCCTGAGTTTTGAGAAGACAGTGGACATGGAGGATTATAATGTAACAAGAACTCATTCAAAAACTGAGGTGCAAAACCATTCAGTGCTTTATAAGTAATAAGCAATATTTTAAAATCTATACAATGTTTTATAGGGAGCCAGTGCAGTGTGGACAGGACTGGGCTAATATGGTCATACTTCCTGGTTCTAGTAAGAACTCTTGCTTCTGCATTTTGGACTAGCTGTAGTTTGTTTACTAAGCGTGCAGAACAACCACCCAATAAAGCATTACAATAATCTAACCTTGAGGTCATAAATGCATGGATTAACATTTGTGCATTTGACATTGAGAGCATTGGCCGTAATTTAGATATATGTTTGAGATGGAAAAATGCAGTTTTACAACTGCTAGAAACGTGGCTTTCTAAAGAAAGATTGCGATCAAATAGCACCCCTAGGTTCCTAACTGATGACGAAGAATTGACAGAGTAGCCATCAAGTCTTAGACAGTGCTCTAGGTTATTACATGCAGAGTTTTTAAGTCCTATAATTAATACCTCTGTTTTTTTCAGAATTTAACAGTAAGAAATTACTCGTCATCCAGTTTTTTATATCAACTATGCATTCCATTAGTGTTTCAAATTGGTGTGTTTCACCGGGCCGTGAAGAAATATAGAGCTGAGTATCATCAGCATAACAGTGAAAGCTAACACCATGTTTTCTGATGATATCTCCCAATGGTAACATGCAAAGCGTGAAGAGTAGCGGCCCTAGTACTGAGCCTTGAGGTACTCCATACTGCACTTGTGATCGATATGATACCTCTTTATTCACTGCTACGAATTGATAGCGGTCATATAAGTACGATTTAAACCATGCTAATTCACTTCCATTAATGCCAACAAAGTGTTCTAGTCTATGCAAAAGTATGTGGTCAATATGTGGTCAATAGTGTCAAACGCAGCACTAAGATCCAATAGCACTAATAGAGAGATACAACCACGATCGATGAAAAGAGCGGGTCATTTGTAATTCAAAGGAGAGCAGTCTCAGTACTATGATATGGTCTAAATAAGGGGTGCCCAACCCTGCTCCTGGCGATCGACTGTCCTGCAAAGTTTGGCTCTAACCCTAATCAAACACACCTGCCTTTAATTTTTAAGTAAGCCTGAAGACCTTAATTAGTTGCTTCATGTGTGTTTGATTAGGATGGGAGCTAAACTTTGCAGGACAGTCGATCGCCAGGAGCAGGGTTCGGCTCCACTCGTCTAAATCCTGACTGGAAATCCTCAAAAAAATTTCTGTCTTTCTGTCTTTTCTGTCATTGCTGTCTCAAGTTCCATACTGAAGTCATATGTTTCTGAGTGTCCTAGTCATGAAAGGATGGTTGTGAGGTACAAAGGCAGAAAATTGCTTTAGTAAATATCAAAGTCAAATACCTGTATGAAAAAGAGTTCAGCATTGACAATGCGGGACCTTGAAAGCAGTAAATTAACTTATAACTCACCTGTTTGCTTCGATAGAGGTGTCGAAGTGTAGCACATAGGAGGATGTGCTTTGGGAGTTTCCACTTGCTGTTAGTTGCTGCTCGACACACATCTTGTGTAATTGAATAGACCAGCCTCTGTGTCTTCTCGCACTTTTCGCTATCAAGTGTCCCAGTCACCAATGAGCTCGGAAACTGTACAAGATGCTCTGTAAGAAGCATGTCCATCTTCACAGCATCTAGCTCCTGTGCTGTCGGGGGCCATGGTAGCTCCTTTGACTCTTTGAATGCCTTTATAATGTGTGAATGGAGGGTGAGTGCTGCTTCTTGAAGTTGGTCAGCTGTTCCAAGTTTGTATGCACATCCAACTGCTTCATCTACAGTAATGATAGAGTTGTATATGAGGTTCGACTGAATACACCCATGTTGTTGCACCTTGGAGAATGTGAGTTCATGAGAGATGTCTTTGTCTCCTTGTAACCGTCTTGCCAATTTCTCACTGTGGTATTCCGGATTAGGAAAACCTTGATTTTCCAATGTCTTCATGTACAAGTTGCACATGGATCTTAGCTGGAAAAACCTCTTTGCATTCAATCACATTCCTAAGAATGTAATCCTTTACCACACAATATTACTTGTTATGTGCTGCTATCTTCTGGGCCTGCAGGCTGTCAAAGTTGTCTGCTGCCTTTTCTACTCTCTCCCTTCCACGCTCATGGGTTTGGTACTTTCTGTTGAAGTTGTTTCTGCATGATGGATGATACTTAGCTTCCATTGCAAAAAGGTCCTTGCCCTGCACCTTGCGATAAAGAGCCTCTTTCTTTAATTCCTGTGCCCTAGGTTCAATAACTTTCCAGTTCCTTGTGTTTCCAACTCTGAAACTTTGTAAGCTCTTCAGTCTTGCCCTTGAACTTGGATTTTGCTTTGTCAAAAAAAACACCTTCTTGTTGCTCCTTCAGATTGAACTGACAGTGATTTGACATGGCACAGAGAGTCCCTTTTCAATGATAATGATTCACCAGATGTAGAAGCATTTGACACTTGTAAACGATCTATTTTCCCTGTAAACCTTTTATAGCAGTATTGGTGATAGCCAATTGTATCCAAAGACAAGTCCTCTAATTTCAATGGAATCTGTTCACAAATATCCCTCATGTGGTATGGTGAACTGACGTCTTCACAGAGTCTTATATCTTGTAAACTGTGTAGATATGATCGCTTCTCACTTGCCCCCCCCCCCCCCCCCCACCTGCATGTGTTGAGTGTGGTAAAATGACCATACTCAGAAAGAGTTGAGACATGTAAAATACATGTTAGGGAACGAATCCTCTTTGGAGCCACTTCAGCTGTGTTACAATGTTTAATTTTCCCCATGGTAAGTATGTAATTAATTATTGAGCCTGAAAAAAATAAAATAAAATAAAAATAAAAACCTTAAGCTAGTAGCTACCAACTAAGCTACCAACACTGCTAGTCAAGAATACAGATTTGATTTCCGAAAGCCTGTGATTCTAGTAAAAACTGTTGAAAAATCACTTTAAGTTATGACTACAAATGTATATCTTATTTATAGTTTCAAATACTTACTGAAATTTTACCAAAAGAGAGAGCAGTGAGAGATGGCAATCTGCAGGTACCAACCGACGACCACCAACTGCCAACTGCAAAACCCCAAAATTCAAAAACTGGCAGTTTATGCTCAGTCAGCCAAATTAACCATTCCATCAAATTCCTGGGGTCAGAATTGTATGGGAAAATGTGTTCATTTTTCTCTGTATGTTGTTTACTTCTAATGTTATGCCACTTTCTAAATCATTTTTTGATTTTTCAGGTTCCAGTCGGGTGCAGCAAAGGGTTAAAAAAGAACCCTTTAGGACATTATTTCAGCTTGGTACCTAGCAGATTATGAAAATAGACACTTTAAGGATTTTAAAAAATCAGGTGGCATAAAAAAAGCCTGGGGGTGTGCATGGACCCCTATTTCCATCTAGACTATTTTGAGTACTAGAAGCAGCTGCTGCTTCCAACTGTTTTCATACTTAAAGATAAATCATTGTCAAATGATTGTCAAACGGCAGCCATATCACTCTGGAGCCCAAGACCGGTTGTCCACTGAAGCTAAGCAGGGCTGAGCCTGGTCAGTACCTGGATGAGACACCTCCTGGGAAAACTAGGTTGCTGCTGGAAGAGGTACTAGTGAGTGATGCTCACCATGTGGTCTGTGTGGGTCCTAGCGCCCCAGTGTAGTGATGGGTACACAATACTGTCAACAAGCACTGTCCTTCGTATGAGACGTTAAACCGAGGTCCTGACTCTCCGTGGTCATTAAAAATCCAAGGATGTCTTTCGAAAAGAGTAGAGGTGTGACTTTGGCATCCTGGCTAAATTCGCCCATAATTGAGGCAGATGTTGGGGCCATCTTCTTTTCTGTTCTGGGGGTAGAGTACGCATCAAATCATAGAGTGTCCTATTGAACCGTTCGCACTCCCCATTACCCTCTGGGTGGTATGGGCTAGTGTGTGACTTCTCGATTCCATACAACTGACAGATGAGCTTCAGTAACTCACTCTCAAAATTTGACCTTGGTCCGAATGGATACGTTTGGGGCCCCCGTATACATAGAACCAGCGTACTTGCTTTCTGGTCTGGTGTAGGGTATGCTTTTGCAAACTTAGAGAACACATCAGTTACAGCTAGAAGATTTTCTCTACCATCACTGGCTCGTTCCAACACAGTGAAATCTATAGCCACAATTTCCAGTGGTCTAGATGTCAGCAGACGTCCCATAAAAGTTCTTACTTTTGGCTGTACCACCTTAGCTGCAAGACACATATGACACTCTTGACACCAGCGTTCAATATCTTGTCGCACAAATGGCCAATAACAATGCTGATGTACAAGGGTGGTGGTTCTTTCCACAGGAGATTGGTAAGTATTTCAGTTTTCAATCTCTGTGGTAACAATAATTGCAGAACTACTTCTTTACCCCCAGGTACGTGGCTCTTACGATACAGGACTCTGTAATGTTCTTGGATCCTCTTTCAATGATGCACCAACTCTATAACTGCCTGAGATTCCTTTCCTCATTCCACAGCCATAGGAATTGTGCCTTGCCTCCAATATAACAAGAAAGTCTGTATCATTGGATCTTCTTGCTGCAATATTTGTAAGTCTACTTTACTTCATGCTGGAACTGCCTCCACGGTTGATATAAAGCCAGATGAGTTTTTACCAGAGCTGTCAACTATTATTTCTACCGCCTCAGGGACAGTAATGCCAAAAGCGACTTCCTTCATGGAGCTCGGTGATGGTTGAGGCAAGCGGGACAATGCATCTGCATTCTTGTTAGAGGAACCTGGCCTGTACATAATTGTGAAATTGAAAAGTGCCAGTTGTGCTGCCCATCGTTATTCTACTGCCCCCAATTTGGCCGTACGGAGGTAGCAGAAGGGATTGTTGTCAGTTATCACTGTAAATCTAGTGCTAAGAAGGTAATCTCTAAACTTTTCCATAAAGGATCATTTAAGCACAAGAAACTACTATTTCATTGCTGAATAATTAGTCATATTCCTTTCTGTGGGTCTCAGTCCTCAATTGGCATATGCAATTGGCCACCGTTGCCCGCCTTTTTCTTGCGACAATACTGCCCCCAGACCAAAATTACTAGCATCCACCTCAAGGACAAATGGTCTGGTGAAGTCTGCATACCCCAAAACTGGTGCCGATATAAGCTTCTCCTTCAGAGCAATGAATGCCTGATTACAACTCCAATCCCAATGGTCCTCAAGGGAACCGCGTGATCCTGCTCTGGATTCCTTCCTAGAGGGCTGAAGTTTTGTCACCAACTTGTGGAGAGTGGCAACATATTTAGAAAAACCCTCCACAAACCTTCTATAATAAGAGGCAATCCCTAGGAAAGACCGCAGTTTGGTGACTGTCGCTGGAGTCTTCCACTCGTGGACTACACTGATCTTCTCGGAGTCCAAAGCAACCCCAGCTGCTGAAATAAAACGTCCAAGATATTTCACCTCTGGATGGAAAAAATGAGATTTTTTGGAGCTTAAGTTTCAGTCCATTCTGTTGCAATCTCTGCAAAACTATCTGAAGCCTCTCTGGATGTTTAATGAAAGATGTAGAAAAGATCACTACATCATCTAAATATAGTAGAAGGAAATGAAGCCGCTGATCCCCAAAAATGCACTCCATCAGTCTCTGGAATGTCCCAGCCAAAAGGCATTCGCTGAAACTCAAAGAGGCCAAATGGTGTACAAAATTCAGTCTTGGCTAAGTCCTTCTCTGCTACCGTTACTTGATTGTAACCACTAGCCAAGTCCAAGGTCGAAAACATGCAGGCGCCAGTAACACCATCTAAAGATTCCTCTATACTTGGAAGGGGAAATGCATCCTTTCTTGTTCTTGAATTTAACTAACAATAATCAACACACAAACAGATGGACTCATTTTTCTTGTTGACCACAACAAGAGATTGGGGAAGGCATATGTAGCGCTGACGAATTGGTGTGTCATCAAGTAAAGGAATTTAATTTTCTATATAATCGGTACACCCCAAATCATCAACATTCTGGCCTACTATTTACTTCTATAATAAAGCCTTAGCTTCCTCTTGTTCCAAGCATAACACATTTGACCATGACAACTCATCAAATCCTGGGACGGTATGGTTCCCTGCCTCAGCTGACTGAATAAATACAGTGGAGCCTGGAACAATCTCTACTAACAAAAACTCACAGGTTGATTACTGGGACATATACTCACCATCTGGAGTCTACCCAAAAATGTGCGAGGTTGTAACCATCTATCCTGAGTCCCAATATTAATATAAATATATATCTCTTGGTATCAACTATCAAAAATATTCAGTATATTCAAATATTCAGAACGGGCAGTGAATGCATAAAATTTCCATGGTGAGCCAACAAAATCACTATCTAGAACCTGGCTCTGAATGCTAGATGTGGTTAGTTTCCCTGTAACCCAGTGGACTGACCATTTCCCCCATGGCTTGAACGCCCTTCCTGATTATTACAACGTCTAGCAATATGCCCTGATTGCCCACGTCGCATACAAATAGCCTTCTAAATCAAATCGATAGCGTTTGGGCCGAGTATTTGGGCCATTAGGTGGAACATGCCAAGCTGGAGTAGATAACTGCTCCAGAATAGTGTCCTATTGCATCTCTTGCTTACGCAGGGTCTCTTTCAATTCATTAATTTATTAGGTTCAGCTAACACAGCACTAGACTTTATCTCCTGGTCTATTACATTACTATAAGCTTCACAGTGGTAAGCTCTGGCACCGGGAGGGGCACTACATCTCTCTCCCTCATCAGCCCAACATATTGCTTCACTGCGAATTTCAATAAAGGTTATACACTAAGTAGACATCGAAAACGCCTCTTTTACCGCCGCGGGTACCGCCGCCGCGCCGTCTATAAAGTGCATTTGCAGCTTTTGACCGCTGAGTGGCGCTTTAACCACAAGTTATCAAACAAGAGCATCAAAGACATTTTGGCAAATAGATGTCAGTTTTGCCTCGCTGATGTGTTACATTTGACTGCTTCAGTCACGGAAAATGAAAGAAAAACACTATAGTTTAAATATTTATTATATTTAATATTTAATATTCACAGATGAAAGTTTGGTATTTATGAAGTTATGTGCATTTCTTAGAACGAATTCAAGCAGGATAAATGTCAAGCCTGTGCCTGAGTCTGTGCTTATATTTTCTAAGCTACATGTTATTAAACCATATTTTAAATTTGACACATTTAAAAGGTGTGGTGTATTATTTAAATTATATTAATTATCCGTTATATTATTCAAAAGAAATTGTGGTTTACTTTGCATCGGAGCATTAAAAGTGGTAGCCTATTTTAGGGGGGTAGGCTACATGGATTAATATGCAAAATGTCAATATTTTAATATATTATGCCTATATTTTAATTTATATTTTAAATATAAATATATTTTTTCCTTTAATAAAACAACATGCATTTTTTTTTGTTATTCGTTACCTGTCCTTTATTTTGACATAACTTATTGGGAAAAAGACATTTGTCTGTAAACTGATTAAGAAATTGTTGCATGTTTAAATGTGAAGCACTGTATAATTTCGTTCCCATTATTTAGGCCTAATTTGCCTAAAACAAGAAACGAATAAAATTAAACCGGCACGATTAAATCTTTGAAACTCTAAAGAATTAATAAAACGTCCTCACGATTAAACTCAAGGTCTCTCATTATAATCAACAACATTCACACGATGTAAAAAAAAAAAGCTTTAGTAATTGACAACTAAAGTGATTTTAAAGGGAACCTTCTTTACTTGCTTTTAAAGTAGGGTAACATCATATGGCCTAAAAAAAAAATCCCAGTTTTTTTTTTATTTTTTTATTTCAATATTCAAATGACGAAGAAATTTTACAAAACAAGTTTTAATATAGTTCTTTATCATTCATTTAGCAGTCAAATTTATAACTGCAACACGATGATTTAAAAAAAAACAGTACTGTTATACCTAAATGCTGGAAAGACCTTTATTTTTTTATTTTATTTTATTTTTTTTATACTAGCCCATCATGCATCTAACCATCCACTCAGCTTTAAGAGCTGTTCAGATTAAAACTGCCAGCTCCGCTGTGAGTCAGTGTCATGGATGGAGGACCTGTTAATATTTTTTCTAGTTTATATTTCCATCTCGTTATGCCGCTGGTTTAGTTTTTTTTTTCTTTTCTTTTTTTCTTATAGAACTTATTTGTAAATAGAGCAGTCACTGTCTGTGTCTACACCGGACGCGTCATGCGAGAGTTGTCATCTGTGCCCCACAGCGAAAAGTGTGTCTAAACTTGATGACATCCCACTATAGTGTCAAATCATCTGAACACAGTGTCAGAACATTTCATCATAAACAGAACGAGCATCAGTTCACTGATGGGGATCGTGTCCAGTGTATCCATCACTGAAATTACGGTCTATGCTCTCAATGTCAAATGCAGAAATGTTAATCCATGCTTTTATGACCTCAAGGTTAGATTATTGTAATGCTTTATTGGGTGGTTGTTCTGCACGCTTAGTAAACAAACTACAGCTAGTCCAAAATGCAGCAGCAAGAGTTCTTACTAGAACCAGGAAGTATGACCATATTAGCCCGGTCCTGTCAACACTGCACTTGCTCCCTATCAAGCATCGTATAGATTTTAAAATATTGCTTATTACCTATAAAGCCCTTAATGGTTTAGCACCTCAGTATTTGAATGAGCTCCTTTTACATTATAATCCTCTACGTCCGCTACGTTCTCAAAACTCAGGCAATTTGATAATACCTAGAATATCAAAATCAACTGCGGGCGGCAGATCCTTTTCCTATTTGGCGCCTAAACTCTGGAATAACCTACCTAACATTGTTCGGGAGGCAGACACACTCTTGCAGTTTAAATCTAGATTAAAGACCCATCTCTTTAACCTGGCATACACATAACATACTAATATGCTTTTATTATCCAAATCCGTTAAAGGATTTTTAGGCTGCATTAATTAGGTAAACCGGAACCGGAAACACTTCCCATAACACCCTATGTACTTGCTACATCATTAGAAGAATGGCATCTACGCTAATATTTGTCTGTTTCTCTCTTGTTCCGAGGTCACCGTGGCCACCAGATCCAGTCTGTGTCCAGATCAGAGGGTCACTGCAGTCACCCGGATCCAGTACGTATCCAGACCAGATGCTGGATCAGCACCTAGAAAGGACCTCTACATCCCTTAAAGACAGCGGAGACCAGGACAACTAGAGCCCCAGATACAGATCCCCTGTAAAGACCTTGTCTCAAAGGAGCACCAGGACAAGACCACAGGAAACAGATGATTCTTCTGCACAATCTGACTTTGCTGCAGCCTGGAATTGAACTACTGGTTTCGTCTGGTCAGAGGAGAACTGGCCCCCCAACTGAGCCTGGTTTCTCCCAAGGTTTTTTTCTCCATTTTGTCACCGATGGAGTTTCGGTTCCTTGCCGCTGTCGCCTCTGGCTTGCTTAGTTGGGGACACTTCATCTACAGCGATATCGTTGACTTGATTGCAAATAAATGCACAGACACTATTTAATTAAATGGAGATGACATAACTGAATTCAATGATGAACTGCCTTTAACTATCATTTTTTCATTATTGACACTGTTTTCCTAATGAATGTTGTTCAGTTGCTTTGACGCAATGTATTTTGTTTAAAGCGCTATATAAATAAAGGTGACTTTGACTTTTGACTTTGACTGGGTTCTGCTGTATTTTGTTGGATTGTTCCACTTGTGTCCGGTGTAGACCTGGCGTGCGTTTTTTATTGTTTTATTTTACAGCCCTGCTTGTTTTAATGTTTTTATTAAATATCTGTATTGACTGCATGGGCATATTATCGCATTAATTAATGCCATGCGACCTACAAAAGTAAAGCTTCGCGAGTCGATCAACGAGCATTGCTGCAGGTTGATTTCTGGTGGATGTGCTGTGCTTGTGTTGCCGCGGTCGTCTTCATTTCATCGGGTGAAACATCTCTCTCACTCGCAGCAGAGTCTGTGAGAAGCAACAACTTCCCCTCCGCGCGCACTGATACCAGAAACACGCTCCGCCTTCACTCCGTGAATAAAGTATTTCAGTATTTTTGAAATGTTATGTTCATAACAAAGCATATAAAATAATAATAATTTAAAAAAACAGGAGAGTTTCAAAGTGGATTAAGCTATTTTGTGTAAACTTTTTTCCCTATATCACATGCCAAACTAATAACATTGTAAGCATTACATCTTTAATTGCTGCTTTCTGATGTGAAAATTTTGTTTGTGATGAAAATAACAGTATATTTTTGTCAGTTATTTTATCTAAACAGATCGAATAACTTCTTCAAGATTTCAAAATCAGATAGCTTGCTGATAATGTAGTAGCACTGTAAGATTACATTTGTTTGAACGCATTATTACAAAAGCGATTGAGTGTGAATCTGTTTATATCATGCTTTAACCCGAAAATAATCAGTAAAAGAAACAGACAAACTCTTAACATCCCGCTCGACTCTTGCAGTCAACCTTCTGA
This sequence comes from Carassius carassius, assembly GCF_963082965.1. Classification (NCBI taxonomy): domain Eukaryota; kingdom Metazoa; phylum Chordata; class Actinopteri; order Cypriniformes; family Cyprinidae; genus Carassius; species Carassius carassius. The sequence continues at coordinate 30,806,432 of NC_081782.1, read as the reverse complement.
TCAAGCTAAATATGTTGGCTGTTGGCATGAATTTTACTCGTGATAAGAAGCTCATATTCAAGTGTTTGTGCAAAAATTATTAATGTGCATTAATGACAGGGAGGCGCCGTCTCATCACTTTAATTTTTTCATGATAATGAATGCATAATTTTTTAATTAACATAATATCGTGGTGTCTCACATAGGTACATTAAAAATATATCTACAGAAAGCTTGACATGTTTTTTAAACGAAAATGAATTGTGAAATCTGCAAATGTTGCATTTCTCTCGTCTGAGAGAGCCAGCACTGTGAATATAACCAAAACCACAGTCCTATATAAACCAGTTCAGCAAGTGAAAGCCTCATAAGACACTGTCCATATGAAAGAGCAATTCACACCTTTATCTAGACCCCCACAAGCCATGAATAACTAGCCAAAACCCAACCCCCTCCAGCTGAACAGAATTCAGTCTGTGTTTTGGCTCTGAGGAACGGTGAGTTACTGGGCTGAAACATGCCTGCTCTCAGCAGCACTACTCTTTGTATTCATAATTGTATTATTTTCACAAGACCATAATGATAATAACAAATTATCAATTAATAATTAATCATTATTTTAAGAAAATCATTGTTATTTGTGATCGTGGATGTTTGCGGCAGGCTTTAAGACCAAGCGGAATTCTCTGAACTTGTGTTAACAATATAATTGGAACTAACAATATAATTAGATTTTTTTAAATGAACAATTCCTGTATAAAATGGGACAGCAACCTTTATATCAGTTGTTCTCAACCTTTTTTTTCCAGCGGGCCACACTATGGTCTAAGTGCAAGTCTAGGCATATAATTTACATATTACGTCAGCAATACAAACCAACCTGATTTATAATAGTATAGCCTAACTATTATGATATATAATCTATTACATTCATTGAAATAAACAATTCTACTCCCCATAAATAAAACACCTGATGCTGTCGGGAGCTGACCAATTTTGTGAGATTCAGCTTGAAAGGAGTAACACAAAGAAGTTGCGATTGTAACGCCTGTGTTATACTTTCCGCATGAGCAATCCGGACGCAGACACGGCCAGCGCGGACACAGACTTCATCAATTTATACTTCTGAATGCGCAGGCTGATGGTCCGCTCTGCAATTAGCCTTTCACCGAGCCCCGCCCCCCTTAGTTACTGTTTCTACTTCCGACAAACAAATGGTCAAACACGACCAGCGCGACTGATTGCCATGACGGGAAGAGGTATACCCGTGCATGTCATTGACCTTTTTTGGACTAAAACCTCCGCGATATCCTCCAGATCGAGGCAAAAGGGGTTACAGTATGCCGTGGAGGGAAAAAAAGCGAAATCTAAGAAACACCATGACCTGTACCTCAAATGCAACCAGCACAGCCTTGTGTACCAGTCATGCTCTTGCACTGCCAGGAAAGTTCTCTTTCATATGTTATGGTCTATTATTGTCTATTGTGAGTAGCTATTTTTAATATTATCTTGGTGAGTAAAGGTTTTAAAAATGATAACTTAATACTAATTGAGTCTTAAATGCATAATATAGACATATATGCTAGCCTATATAGGCTAATGTTTGCATTATTATTTTATTAAATTTCAGCTGCTATCGCGAAGCAAATAAGGCAGAGTCTTTATCTTAATTAATTTCGTTATTGCCAAATACCCATCTTAATTTAGAATTTATCTTAATTAAATTTTTTAAGAAAGACTCGTTTTTATTGGTGCGTTGGCCTATTTATAGGGCTATTTAGAGTTCTGAGATGTTACAATGTCAAAGAGGACTTATTTTATTTCTTTGTTCAAACTTCCAAGTGGCCTATTACGTTAGTCATGTATAAATTATGTTAAAAAATTGTATAAATGACTCATTCTTGACAAAAGGCAAAAGAGCTGTGTGCGTACGTACATTTGAATAATGTCTGGCTGTAAACGGGTTCGGGCTTTTAAAAAGCTGTCAATCAAAATGTACTAGTCTGGCTCTGGCAGAAATCTGTCGGGCTCGGGTCCTGTCGGGCCTAACTTTTAAGGCCCGATTACAGCCCTATTCTAGTGTCCGATTTACAAATGCCGTGGGCGCACCACTTCACCATCTTGCTTGGAGTCAAAGTTTGTCGGAACTGCCTCACATAATAACGGTTGCTATGATGTGTGATTGGACAATGGCCGTTTTGGGGGAGGGGCCGGCGAAAGGTTAATTGCCCAGAATTATTGCACATCTGACTGTCTTTATATTCTTTTATTGACGGATTGCACAGGTTCGAGTAGCAATGAGCTTCTTCACTCTGCCTGCACATGTGCAATTTTGCTTTTGAAGCCTACTGACCACGCGCACCTGTCCGCGCGGTCGTCTGCTCATGAGCCTCGGCACACACTCTCCAATGACGATTTTTACGTCACGCCTACCTAACGGTCCATAGCGGACTCGCGGACGCAGAAAGTTTGACAGAGGCTTTAAGATGCAGGCTTGCATGACCTGATGCGCAACATTTCAGAAAATGTGCGTTCACAAATGTAGCCTATTTTGATCCAAATATGGAAAGCACTTTTGAATTTAATAATATGAGGTTCTCTCCAGAGATATTTTGCCACATGTCTTCAATTAAGGATTGTTACATAGTGTATGGTGTTTCTATTTATCTGAACTTCTTCAAGTGAGTTGCGGGGCAAAAAAAAAAAAAAAACGAAAATCCATCTCTTATCCTTCAATACTGATACTGCGACTATTCACAGTTTGTACATGTTCATTCGCTGGCATTTTTTGAATTTCTTTTTTTTCTCCCTTCAAAAAAAAATTTGTCCATTCTGATGCGCAATTTTACCTTAAAGGCAATTTACCTAATGGCTGTTGATGTCTATTTGAATTGAATTCTGCCAAAGTGTGCACTTGTATGTGTTCTTTAAATGCTTATGCCAGTAGGTCTGCTCATGTCTGAAAATAATATATGAAGAAAAGAAAAAAACACATAAAAACATTAGGATATAGCCTATATTTCATTAGTAGCATTTTTTTTTAATTGATGTAAACAATAAAATTTTACAAACTGATAAAGTTTTTTTTTTTTTTATTCAGCATGTGGTGCGGGCCGCATTTGAATTCGTGACGGGCCGCGGGTTGAGAACCACTGCTTTATATCAAACATTTTTAAATCGTCCACAGCTGACCATCGCAGGTGAAGTGAATGTAATGAACAAAGTCATTTTCAGGTGCAATGAAAAAAAAAAAACATGGATAACCTAGATTAGTCCCAGGCTCTGTTCTGAAGTAAAATAATTATAATTACTGTTAACCAAGAGTAACACATTTTAACGGATTAATCGCCTAGCTATTTTCATTTGCTGAATGTTTTCTTTATTTTTTATTTTTTAAACACGCTAAAAAATAAAGTTTGCAGAGGAAAAAATATATGAGTCTTGTATAGGTTTCATTTTAACGGATCAATCATCTATTTTCGTTTGCTGCATGTTTTTTTTTTAAACGCTAAAAAATAAATCAGAGTTTGTGAGAGGAAAAAAATAGGCTATAAGAAAATATTGTACAACAAATCCTTTAAATTTAACAAATTTATCAGAACAAAACAATAATTAAAAGTATATAATTCTAATGGATAAATATAATTGCAGTATATAATAATATAGGCTTAGTAATAAAACAAAAAATAATAATAATTTAAAGGTAAGCATAAGGTAAGGTTGGGCTTTCTCAATCGGGAGAAATCAAACGTTTCCATATTTGTGATGTTGCCCATTTGAAGCTTAACTATTATTCATGAGGTAAATAGGCTGTGTGCGTTTCAGTATCGAGGAAAAAAAATCATAATTAACAATATGTCAAAGTGCTCACACCGAATGTCTGGTGAACGACTGCTGTTTCCAGTGAATATGTGCGCGAGGCACCAGCACGATCAAACAACTGAAACAAATAATACTTAATTTTTGGTCACACATAAGGCATAATTCAAAAATGCTGGTAGTTTGAAAAATCAAGAATAATAACAGAGTTAATATACTAATTATTGCTAAATGCTGGACCGTTCCCATTTCGCACTGCATATGGAACCTGAAGATTTTTTTAAACCATATATATATATATATATATATATATATATATATATATATATATATAGGCCTATATATATATATAGGCCTATATATTTATTTACTGTTTAATAATTTACTGTTTATTTACGGTTTAATAAAAATAGCATGCATATGATCCTTTGTGTTAAGGTCTTCTTTTAATTTTTGTTTAGTAGACTGTAGCCTAAGACTATCCTACATTTTAAAAATTAACAAATTGTAAAAAAAAATCATGTTTTTTTTTTAAATGTTACAATGTTATATCATAATGTTATTGTTGTTTTACTTCCTTCTTTTATCTCATTTTACAATTACATTCATTTCGCAATCCGTCCCTTTGCGCCACCTGGCGGTAGTTTTGCGAATGATTTTAACACGCGATTGAATTACAGTTACCGCGGTAAGGCCCAGATAGGCTGGCCACCTACTGTAGATGGTTGTTGTCTAATAAGACATTTCAATTCTCAGTGAATTGTACCATCACGAACATACTCTGCAAAATGGTATAATGTATAATTTTATCAGAGTCATGAATATCTGTGGGGTTCTTGCGCTTAACTTACTTCCATTAAAGCCATCAAGGAATGAGAGAATTTTTGCACATCTCCCCATCCCGCTGACATTGTTAAACAAACTGTTTCGGTGCTTCTATATATGATTGCGAACACCCAAATGTTTCAAGCTGAATAGATAAAATTTGTACAGGATTTTTTCCATCTGACACTGGACGGAACCTAATTTCAGACTTTGCCTCCACCTCTAAACGATCATACAAAAACAAAGCCTGCTTCGTTGGAATCATATATCTAGAATTGCAGGGTTTCAGTCACGTGATTATGATGACGCGCGAGGGCGGGAAGAAGGCAGATGGAGGACAGGAAGTAAACATGGAGAATATGTCTATAGAGGAAACCGTTGCAGAAAGTCAGTATTGTACGGATTTAGATCCAGTTTCAAGACATAGATACAAGGAGTTAATTAACAGATATGTTGGACGTGACCCGTACCTCATGAAGATGAGTGAGTTTTCAGTAAAACTGAAAGATTTACAGACAGTTGAGGCTGTTGACATCACCAACTATCTGGTCCTTCAGACATCGTACTACACCAGACAGCAAATGAAGGCCTATAAAAGTCTGGAGGCATACAACTTTTTTGTCAACGGATGGGTCCACAACCTCGGTGTCAAACGGCTCCAAGATGATCATTGTTTGGTCTTTGCCAGAGTGAGTGTTTGTTCTTATATTTTTTGTGCTAAGAGGCTAGCAGTAACGCAACACATCTTAACGACGACGTTAGTCTGACAGTCGTCTAGGTTCCAAGGTAAACCACTCTCAGAGGTCAAGCGAAACACCTCTGAAGACCTGGATTATTGCGAAGGAGCCTGGAGAAGTCATTGCAGCTCATTGCAATTGCATGGCAGGGTAAGTAATTTATGTTGGCTGGGATGTTTACAACGAGATCACACACACACACCGTACTGCTAGCATACTGTGTACTTCAGAACCAGCGGAGAGAGAGCTTTAAGGAATAAACATGTTGAATAATGTAAAGTGCTACTCCATCCATTTTAGTATAAGTGGGCTATATTGCACATCATCAAAATGTGCTGATATATATGGCATTTTGCCACTTGTGCAGATTGCATTTGAGGTTTAAAAATGTCATATTGTATTCAGTTCACAGACTATCAGAATCGTGTTCTCATGAAGGGGCAGTTCTTTTTTCCATTGAAGTTGGGGTAAAGATGCGAGATTCGGCTTCCTGCACAACAGAGCAGTGCAAGTGGCTGATGCCATCACATGTAAAAAAGGTAAGGTTACACGTTCACAGCAAACCTAATGTGGGACAGAGAATGTTATTTTGGGACACTGTTTAACAGTAGGCTAAATTGTGATGTTAATAAATTAAAAGGATAGTTTACCCAAAAATGAAAATTCTGTCATCAATCACTCTCATGTTGCTGCAAACCCACATACATTTCTTTGTTCTGATGAACACAAAGGAAGACATTTTGAGAAATGTTCGTAACCAAACCGTTTGTGGACCCCATTTACTTACATAGTATTCCTTTATCCTGCTATGGAAGTAAATGGGGTCCACGAACGGTTTATGTCAATGTCAATGTCAATGTCACCTTTATTTATATAGCGCTTTAAACAAAATACATTGCGTCAAAGCAACTGAACAACATTCATTAGGAAAACAGTGTCAATAATGCAAAAATGATTAAATGGTTAAAGGCAGTTCATCATTGGATTCAGTTATGTCATCTCTGTTCAGTTAAATAGTGTCTGTGCATTTATTTGCAATCAAGTCAACGATATCGCTGTAGATGAAGTGTCCCCAACTAAGCAAGCCAGAGGCGACAGCGGCAAGGAACCGAAACTCCATCGGTGACAGAATGGAGAAAAAAACCTTGGGAGAAACCAGGCTCAGTTGGGGGGCCAGTTCTCCTCTGACCAGACGAAACCAGTAGTTCAATTCCAGGCTGTAGCAAAGTCAGATTGTGCAGAAGAATCATCTGTTTCCTGTGGTTTTGTCCTGGTGCTCCTCTGAGACAAGGTCTTTACAGGGGATCTGTATCTGGGGCTCTAGTTGTCCTGGTCTCCGCTGTCTTTCATGGATATAGAGGTCCTTTCTAGGTGCTGATCCACCATTTGGTCTGGATACGTACTGGATCCTGGTGACTGCAGTGACCCTCTGATCTGGACACAGACTGGATCTGGTGGCCACGGTGACCTCGGAACAAGAGAGAAACAGACAAATATTAGCGTAGATGCCATTCTTCTAATGATGTAGCAAGTACATAGGTTGTTATGGGAAGTGTTTCCGGTTCCGGTTTACCTAATTAATGCAGCCTAAAAATCCTTTAACGGATTTGGATAATAAAAGCATATTAGTATGTTATGTGTATGCCAGGTTAAAGAGATGGGTCTTTAATCTAGATTTAAACTGCAAGAGTGTGTCTGCCTCCCGAACAATGTTAGGTAGGTTATTCCAGAGTTTGGGCGCCAAATAGGAAAAGGATCTGCTGCCTGCAGTTGATTTTGATATTCTAGGTATTATCAAATTGCCTGAGTTTTGAGAACGTAGCGGACGTAGAGGATTATAATGTAAAAGGAGCTCATTCAAATACTGAGGTGCTAAACCATTCAGGGCTTTATAAGTAATAAGCAATATTTTAAAATCTATGCGATGCTTGATAGGGAGCCAGTGCAGTGTTGACAGGACCGGGCTAATATGGTCATACTTCCTGGTTCTAGTAAGAACTCTTGCTGCTGCATTTTGGACTAGCTGTAGTTTGTTTACTAAGCGTGCAGAACAACCACCCAATAAAGCATTACAATAATCTAACCTTGAGGTCATAAATGCATGGATTAACATTTCTGCATTTGACATTGAGAGCATAGGCCGTAATTTAGATATATTTTTGAGATGGAAAAATGCAGTTTTACAAATGCTAGAAACGTGGCTTTCTAAGGAAAGATTGCGATCAAATAGCACACCTAGGTTCCCAACTGATGACGAAGAATTGACAGAGCAACCATCAAGTCTTAGACAGTGTTCTAGGTTATTACAAGCAGAGTTTTTAGGTCCTATAATTAACACCTCTGTTTTTTCAGAATTTAGCAGTAAGAAATTACTCGTCATCCAGTTTTTTATATCGACTATGCAATCCATTAGTTTTTCAAATTGGTGTGTTTCACCGGGCTGCGAAGAAATATAGAGCTGAGTATCATCAGCATAACAGTGAAAGCTAACACCATGTTTCCTGATGATATCTCCCAAGGGTAACATATAAAGCGTGAAGAGTAGCGGCCCTAGTACTGAGCCTTGAGGTACTCCATACTGCACTTGTGATCGATAGGATACATCTTCATTCACTGCTACGAACTGATGGCGGTCATATAAGTACGATTTAAACCATGCTAATGCACTTCCACTGATGCCAACAAAGTATTCAAGTCTATGCAAAAGAATGTTGTGGTCAATTGTGTCAAACGCAGCACTAAGATCCAATAAAACTAATAGAGAGATACACCCACGATCAGATGATAAGAGCAGATCATTTGTAACTCTAAGAAGAGCAGTCTCAGTACTATGATACGGTCTAAATCCTGACTGGAAATCCTCACGTATACCATTTTTCTCTAAGAAGGAATATAATTGTGTGGATACCACCTTTTCTAGTATCTGGGACAGAAAAGGGAGATTCGAGATTGGTCTATAATTAACTAGTTCTTTGGGGTCAAGTTGTGGTTTTTTGATGAGAGGCTTAATAACAGCCAGTTTGAAGGTTTTGGGGACATGTCCTAATGACAATGAGGAATTAATAATAGTCAGAAGAGGATCTATGACTTCTGGAAGCACCTCTTTCAGGAGCTTAGATGGTATAGGGTCTAACATACATGTTGTTGGTTTAGATGATTTAACAAGTTTATACAATTCTTCCTCTCCTATGGTAGAGAATGAGTGGAACTGTTCCTCAGGGGGTCTATAGTGCACTGTCTGATGTGATACTGTAGCTGACGGCTGAATGGTTGCAATTTTATCTCTAATAGTATCGATTTTAGAAGTAAAGTAGTTCATAAAGTCATTACTGCTGTGGTGTTGGGAAATGTCAACACTTGTTGAGGCTTTATTTTTCGTTAATTTAGCCACTGTATTGTATTGGGGTTATGTTTGTTTTCTTCTAAAAGAGAAGAAAAGTAATCGGATCTAGCAGTTTTTAATGCTTTTCTGTAGGATATGTTACTTTCCCGCCAAGCAATATGAAATACCTCTAGTTTTGTTTTCCTCCAGCTGCGCTCCATTTTTCGGGCTGCTCTCTTTAGGGTGCGAGTATGCTCATTATACCATGGTGTCAAACTGTTTTCCTTAACCTTCCTTAAGCGTAAAGGAGCAACTTTATTTAAAGTGCTAGAAAAGAGAGAGTCCATAGTTTCTGTTACATCATCAAGTTGTTCTGAGGTTTTGGATATGCTAAGGAATTTGGATACATCAGGAAGATAACTTAAAAAGCAGTCTTTTGTGGTAGAAGTGATGGTTCTTCCATACTTGTAACAAGAAGTAGAATTTACAATTTTGGCTATATGAAGTTTGCACAAAACTAAATAATGATCTGAGATATCATCCCTTGGCTGAATAATTTCAACACCATCAACATCAATTCCATGTGACAGTATTAAATCTAGAGTATGATTTCGACAATGAGTAGGTCCTGAAATCTGTTGTCTAACACCAATAGAGTTCAGAATGTCTATAAATGCTGATCCCAATGCATCGTTTTCATTATCAACATGGATATTAAAATCACCAACTATTAAAAGTTTATCTGCAGCCAGAACTAACTCGGATGTAAAATCACCAAACTCTTTAATAAAGTCTGTATGGTGCCCTGGTGGCCTGTATACAGTAGCCAGTACAAACATAACAGAGGATTTATCATTAACATTTGTTTCTTTGGATAATGTTATATGAAGTACCATTACTTCAAACGAGTTATACTTGTAGCCTGCTCTCTGAGAGATCCTGAAAATGTTGTTATAAATTGAAGCAACACCTCCCCCTTTGCCTTTTAGACGTGGCTCATGTTTATAACAGTAATCTTGGGGGGTGGACTCATTTAAAATAATGTAATCATCAGGTTTTAGCCAGGTTTCTGTCAAACAGAGTACATCTATATTATGATCAGTGATCATATTATTTACAAAAAGTGTTTTCGTAGAAAGGGATCTGATATTCAATAAGCCAAGCTTTATCATTTGTTTATCCATATTGCTTCTGTTTTTTATTTGTTGAACCTCAATTAAATTGTTAATCTTAACTTGGTTTGGACGTTTTTTGTATTTTCTAGTTCGGGGAACAGACACAGTCTCTATAGTGTGATATCTAGGTGAAAGAGTCTATATGTGCTGAGAATTAACTGACCTCTGTGACGGGAGGCAGCTAGCAGACGGTCGGTTTAGCCAGTCTGTCTGCTTCCTGACCTGGGCCCCAGTTAGTCAAGTATAAACACTAAGACTATTTGCCATATTTCTAGAGAGAAGAGTGGCGCCACCCCAGGAGGGATGAAGGCCATCTCTTTTAAACAGGTCAGGTCTGCCCCAAAAGCTCGTCCAATTGTCTATGAAACCTATGTTATTCTGTGGGCACCACTTAGACATCCAGCCATTGAGTGATGACAGTCTGCTATGCATCTCATCACCACGGTAAGCAGGGAGGGGACCAGAGCATATTACAGTGTCTGACATCGTGCTTGCAAGTTCACACACCTCTTTAATGTTATTTTTAGTGATCTCCGACTGGCGAAGTCGAACATCATTAGCGCCGGCATGAATAACAATCTTACTGTATTTACGTTTAGCATTAGCCAGCACTTTTAAATTTGCCAAGATGTCAGGCGCTCTGGCTCCCGGTAAACATTTGACTATGGTGGCTGGTGTCTCTATATTCACGTTCCGTACAATAGAATCACCAATAACTAGAGCACTTTCATCAGGTTTCTCAGTGGGTGCATCACTGAGTGGGGAGAACCTGTTTAATGTTTTGATCGGAACAGAAGAGCGGTGTTTTGACCCACGACTACGCTGCCTCACCGTCACCCAGTTGCCCTGCTGCTGGGGCTCTGTTTCCGGAACCGAACAATGTACAGGGATCCCTGAGTTAGACGCATCCAAAGCCGTATCTAGAGCCCTAACATTCTTACTGTCCTCAATTAAAGTTTGGATGCGTGTCTCTAATTCTGAAATCTTCTCTGTCAGCCTAACTATTTCCCTACATTTATCACATGTGAATCCCTCATCAGCGACAGAGATAGATAAACTGTACATGTGGCAAGAGGTGCAAGAAACAATGATAGGAGAAGCCATTACTCACCGTGCTTGATGAAAATTCTTACTGCGGTTGTTTGATGAACTTGTGAAAAACTGGAGCGAGGGAGAGGAGAAAAGAAAACAGCGATAGGTTCGAATGAAAACGCTAATGACAGGCTAACGAGTGCTGACGCTTTGCAGGTGTACTGCACTCACGGAAATAAAATAAAATTTAATTACAAACATTTCTCTTAACATCTTCCTTAGTGTTCATCAGAACAAAGAAATTTATGTGGGTTTGTGACAACATGAGAGTGAGTAAATGATGACAGAATTTTCATTTTTGGGTGAACAATCCTTTTTTAATGTTTATATTGTGCCCTTTGGTTATGTCTTTGCTCTGGTTAATTCATCAGGACACAACATACAGTAGACAAGTAGATTGCTTGCCTTCGTCTACATTTCCTCCTCTATGAGGGGATTTTCATTATATTTCATTTTACCTAATGTCGGTGATTATTAAAGTATTTCTATTATATATTCTGCCTAAATCTGTGTAGCTTGTGACATTGTGGTCAGTCACAATTTCCCTGTTGGGCAAAGAGGAGTTAAGACAACAAAGACCCAAATAATTACAGTTTGGCATCTCAATCCTGTGATCTCAATCGGATAAACGGCAGATTTAAACTGCATATAGATGTGTTATGGACCACAGAATGTGGAGTTAATGATCTTCTTTGTGTTAACTTATTTTCAGATTCCTGCTGCTCCAGTAGCTCTGATTGACTTCTCCAGCAAAAAAAAATAAAGCTTGACCGTTCCATTGATGGCAGGACAACTGACAAAAAGGTTGGGAAATCACTTCCATGCCCAAGAGTGAAGAGAGGGTCAGAAACATATGCTAGGTTTTTTGAGACATTAAGCAAAAACTGTCCAAGGAGTGCAGCACTGATGGCTAGGGAGCCTTACCACAAAGAATTCATCCCCAAATCTTGCATGCTTCCTAAAACTGTTCTTGAATACAGAACACCAGAGACTCTGCAGCTACCCCCCAAAGAGCTTGGAGAGCTATGCCAGGATTTCCAGCTAGAAGAGCTCACCCTGTCTCATGTTCAGGCTGTAGAGAGGGCAACTCGAAGTCAGAGTGCAAGCAGGGTTTGGTTTAGGCAAAGAGCAGGACGTGTAACGGCCTCAAAGCTGAAACAAGTTCTTAAGACCAACCCCCAGCAGCCATCCAAGAGCTTGATCAAGGGCATATGCTACCCAGAAGCATATAGGTTCATCACAGCCGCTACAAGGTATTTAGGGTTTGAATTAGGGAAAGGCAAAGGTAAGATTTGGGGTATGAGGCATGAACAAATGTTTACTGTTTTCATAGTTGATTCATGGTATGGACAGCCCTGAAAGATAAACATTAGTTATAGGGTTATAAGACTAGGGTTATGCAGGATTAAAACTAAGTATAAGAGTAAGGTTAATGGCATTTAAATCACTGAACTTGCTGTACATGTGGAATACAAAGTAATAATTTTCTGTTTCATGTGTTGCATGCGTACTGTGTACAGTTATGGATGCAAACATGAAGCACAAGACAGAGGAGCATATGAGAAGCTGATGGTTCGGGAGCATGCAGACTTCTCCTGTATGGACAGTGGTCTCTGGCTGAACCCCAAGTGGCCATACATGGGGTCCTCCCCTGATGGGATTGTCGCTTGTGACTGTCACGGAACTGGCATCTGCGAGATTAAGGTAACATTACAGTCTCTGTTGTAGTATATACCCTATATCTCTAGTACGAGTCAAGTCTCAAGTCCTACACTGAGCAAAAACGCAGAAATTATCTATGTTAAAGGAAAACTAATCTTAACTTAAATAAATTAATACATACCTGTCTTTTTTCAATGTGTGCACTTCATCTTTGCCCAGTGCGTTGTGAATGTGTTAGCATTAAGCCTAGCCCCATTCATTCCTTAGGATCCAAACAGGGATGAATGTTGTGTTCTGTCTCAGAACATCCTCCATCTTCTCAATATCATCCATCGTTAGTTCCGTCTGGCATCCGGCATCTGCATATTCTGCATTATAGCAGTCGGGAGCATAATTAGTGAAACTCACAGGTGAAACATAACAGGTGAAACTCAAAATTAGAATATCGTGCAAAAGTTAATTTATTTCAATAATTCAAAATAACTTAAAAAGGCAAAACATTTTTCACAATATTCTAATTTTGAATTTGGGGTTTCATAAGCTGTAATGATTATTTGCTACCCCTCCTTGTCCTTCCACAGCATTCTGATGGACTGCTGCTTCCTGCCGAAGCTTGACATTATCAGCATGTAGCTGCTGAAGCTGTTCTGTCAGGGCCCTAATCTGGTTTTCTATATCATAATCTAGATACAGAGAGAGCAAACAAAAATAAAAAAAACTCAAATATAGGTGGGAAGTACAACAATTTTGACCTCGAACCCCAACGTCAAATATGATGTTACGGTGCTCCCGCAATGTCCTCTTGCCAGCCACTGTTTACCTCTTTTTATTTTTCACCTACACAAAAGATCAACCATTTACCAAGTTTTAACATACGTAAAACGTATGAACGTACGTAAAACGGGGGAGGAGACAAAGAGGAAAACAAAGCAAAAATACAATAAATAAACACAAGATAATAATAATTATTATTATTGTAATAATAACACCAGCAACCACCTAGAGATCCTGCCGATTACACCAAATGTGGCCTTTGGGTGCCTTACAATGCTCAGAAACAGACCAAAGCCCGATCAATTTACATTGCATCCAGTTTTCTGTGATCAAATGACTGTGTTCTCATGTTACAATAAAGCGCTCACCACATTTGTGAAGGAATGATAAAAATTATGCAGAATACCTGCAATCCCACGTGGACATTCAGACTTTGTAATTGACAGGAGGCAGGTGCGTGTCAAAGTCACTGTCGGAGAGGAAAGAGAGACGCATTTTGTATCGGTGTATATACAGTTGATAATGTGAAAAATTAGTAATGGAACCGTGTCAGATATTTCAGTGTCGGTATCAAAATATATTAATATAACACTACGCTATATATAATATTACACTGAACTCCCTCATTGTCTGACCAGCTCTTTTCAGCTGCTGCAGCGGTGCTTTTACCGGTTCAGATATCAGGGCTTTTATTGGTCGGTTTATGATCGAATATCTTTATTGGCTACTGAAGTGCCATCAAAGGATTGAATATCAATTCAAATTGTGGGTGTACTAAATAATGAACTATGATTTAAAAATAATGAAGTTGATTAATTTTGCTTAATTTATACTTAAAGTAAATTTACAGCTTTAAAAATATACTAAAAAAGTACCATAAAAAACTACTTAATTACAGTAACGTGAGTAGTTGTAATTCATTACCTACACCACTGGTTGTAGGGATGCACTAAGATGTAGGTTGATAAATAAGTAAAAGGTTATTGCACATACTTTTATTGCACAATGGGAGAACATAACATGAGGTAGTCTGCCTGGGGAAAGAAACTGTTATTGTGCCTGGCTGTCCTGGTATTCATTGCTCTGTAGTGCTGACCAGATGGCAAAAGTTCAAAAATGAGATGGCTTGAATGTCAGGGATCCATAGTGATTTTCTGAGCCCTTTTCCTCACTGGCAAGAAGTACCCACTTTTTAATGTGTTCACACCGCAGGTACTAGGAATGTATTTCGTTTTAGAAACTTCGTTTGGGGGAACAAATTTAGCTCCTTCTAAATTTAGGGTAGGGTCTAAAATAGTTCTATAGGACCTACCAGTGATGCATTTGAAACACCAGCTACCCAGCATTTTTAAAACCCATGTGAAATTATTTACCCCACAAACACGAAAAACGGCCATAACAGCATTTATTGACTGTGAGATGTCAGCTGACTGCTTCGGCTCGGAGCTCTCGGCTGTCTGCGTTAGATCCGGGCTCTCAGCTGTCTGTTGGAGATTCAACATAGCCTCTGCACATTCCGACCGTCTTTGTTTGTCTTCCTTGAGCTTCATCCTCTGCTCTCGTTGCAGACATGCCTCTGATTTAGGCTTAGTTTTTTGGTAACCAAGGTTGACTGTCGGAGCCCAGTCTACCGACTCAACGTCAACCAAAGCGCTAGGGCAGCCTAAACAGTCACAATGAAGTCCATATTAGACTACCGGTAACGTAATAATTATTACAAAGTAAATTTGCATTTAAACTTCTTCAGAGTAGGGTCTAAAATAGTTCTATAGGACCTACCAGTGATGCATTTGAAACACCAGCTACCCAGCATTTTTAAAACCCATGTGAAATTATTTACCCCACAAACACGAAAAACGGCCATAACAGCATTTAGTTACTTGCTGTCTGCAGCGTTGTTCTTTTCTCAACCTTGATGATATCAAGAAACCCATGACACACAACACAAACAACTCAGATCACAATGTCCTCCATTCACTGGTTGTTGACCTTTGTAAATTATGTGAATAAAGACGTCACTGTTGACCGCTGCTGGTGCAAATGTTACCAGGAAAACTGTCCAAGGGGAAAACTGATCCTCTGGGGAATGCCATGTTGACTAGTTCCCTGAACTACACAGTGTGAAAGCCCCTATGGATTGTCTGTTTGTAAGTTATGGATTCTGGTGTTGTGCTTTTACCAAATAGATATTTTCTTTTTAAAGTTTTGCTTCCCCAATTTGTAAAGAAGTTTATTAATTTAGTTTAATTTCATTTCGTTAGGTCATTTTGATTAGATCAGTCGAAAAGATCACCTCTTGTGTACTATGCAAGCTATGAGAGGTGTTATGTGACTGCTACTGTTCATCTTGGACAAACAGATCACATTTTTCTTTGCTATGGTCAGGAGAATGAAGCAACAGTTACATAACTGTGGTTCTGAGAATTCGGAGTGACTGCCTTAGTTAAAGACGATAGAGGCCACTATTTTCATTGTTCTATATCCACATCATTGAACAAATGTAAGTCTATCCCTGGCTTACTGTCCATAGCAACATATTCAATAAAGTAAGTCTATTCAAAGTGGACTTAGGGGCCCTTCAACACGTATGGACTGTGTCGCTGGGCTATGTACACCTGCTGATGGATGTCTTTCAATGTCTAAGTATCATGTGCTAAAAGTGGCACATATTTAAGATTTAGTTTTAAAGTTGTGAAACCTAGAACACAGCTAGGCTATTTTACTGTTTTGCTATCTGCTCTTGGTAAGTACACTTTGTTGAGTTGCCTGCTGTTCATGGACTACAGACATAAAATCCTCAAAGTGTCACCTGAAGCTTAAATTAACTAAGATGTTGGGGGGGGGGGCTTTTTTTTTACAGAATCTATTTACAGATCAAAATGTATAAAACAGTCCAAATTATGATCCAAGTTCATAAATCTAAAAGATCTAAAAGTGTTCTAGTACTCAGACAAGGAAAGTTATTTTCTTTTTTTATATAATTGGGAGTGTCCGTGTCTTCAAATAATTATTTCCTTCGTTTTTACACTGTTACTTTCTTGCTCTAACAAGTGATTCTTATTAGAGGAAACTTTTGATTCATCCAACCTAGAGCAGCTATGCTGAATTGTGTAATGGGACACATTAAAATGAAATCCAGATGGTCATGCTCGGGGTTTGACCATATAAGGGGCAGGGGCACAAGCTCCCAAACACTCCACCCCCCGCCCTCCATTGTGTGCACGCCACTGGAACAGAGGGCATTTGTGATCGATCCAGGAAAATGGCATCAACCCCCAATGTTCAGACTAAACTCATTCATTTTATACCAAACAACCACTGGTGATTTTCTCTTAATATTTGTACCAAGAAGGTGATTTTGTTGCAGAAGATCTAAATAATAGTCACGAAACAGTGCATATTGCATCTAAATTGTAAACAGTAAGCAATGTTGAAAGAATCTGTAATATGTAGTAAGCTAGCAGCAATGTGTTTGTTGAATATCAACATTTTTGTTTGACGCAGTCTGAGATTTTTGAAGACCCATCCAGGCACCACACAAGAAGGATGATGTAAAGTTTTACGAAAACAAAAATCTGATTCTTTGTTCACAAGCCACAGTCATGGCTGGTAAGGTTTCTTTTTGGCGGTCTTTGTTAAATCATCATAAGGCAAAAGTGTTCACCCAAATCCTTTCTGAATCACCAAAGACAAACATGCGTCATGACATCATGACAATTATAAGAGGCTGTTGTGCATATTCCAACCACAGCAAGACTACAGGGCATTAGCATGACCAATGCATGCACTGAAATATATTATTGCTAAAGTAAAATGTTCAAGTTTATAATAACTTTTGAACACTGAATGCACAAATGAAGTGAAGGTGACAAAATAATTGCCAGTCAGAACATCTGAAGTTGATGTTGTGTTCCCAAAATATCAGAATTTCTGTAATACGACATGACAAATCTGACATTTTATCCTTGTAGAATTATGAATTCTGCAAGGACATATATTTATTTATTTATTTATTTCATATGGACATAGCAATAACATTGGACAAACCAGATGCATTGTTTAAAGTGTTATAGCACATGTGCTAATTTTCAACACCTGTCCATAGGGGCTTTTATGTATGGAAGAATGTTTCAGGTAATCTTCAAAAGGAGTTACAAATTGTATTTTCAATACATAAATTGTGACAAAATCCAAATGTAATTGCAAATTTTGCATTACTGTGTGCGTTTTTGCGAATTGACAGACACTGTCAATTTTAAATGGAAAAGCAGAGTCCATTTGCAACTGTATTTCCCATGTCTTATGAGTTATGAGCCTGTCATATGTAAATAACAATATTAATTACCAAGTCTGCTATTTCACTCTCTCTGCATCACACATGTAACTTGCCAAAACTCAGGGGTCTGTTTGGTGTGGTGGTTTATTTAAAAAAAAAAGATAGGTGTGTTTAACTTGAAGCTGTGCTGCACAGATCAATCTTTGTATGACAGTCATTCTTGTGGTACATTGATCGGTACATTGTGTGCGCAGCACTAGGGTTGTGTGATGATTTCAGTTTTAGTTCGTTTCGATTTTGTCTTCCAAAAATTATGAATTGTACGTTGGCCCCTCCATAAGAGCCTAAACTTAACTTTCAATTCAGTCAAATCTTATTTTACTGGTGTGACATGCATACTACATGCGTTACTGAAAAAGAGTTATTAAAAGCATATTAAACTGTACTAAACAGTTACTGCTTTATGTGTGCACAGGTTTAAGGTACGCACCTTAATTTTCATATATACACAAAAATGTCATTTTTTTTGACAACTGATTGTTTAATGCAAAACTGTGTTTTAAAATGTGCAAATAAATAAGTCTATAGGTTTAGTACAGTCTGGATTTTCTTGATATCATATATAAACTTTGAGCAGATCGTCATTGTGTGTTATGATATGAAATTTTGGAAAGATCCCATAGCTCTAGTCTTTTGAAACTTGACAATGCTTGAATAACCATATGAACACCAATGAAAAGTATCTGTATAAGCATTTATATGTCCAGGCGTAACAATTTTCCCCTCAGAGTTAAATGTTTGTGGAGCCAAAAGCACAAACAAAAACCCCTGAGCAAAACAAAAGTAAAAGAAATCATGAATTCACAGTGCACAGGGGCTTGGAAAGAACCAAAAGGAACCATAAATCACATGTTTGAGAATGGCTGCAGGCAGTGCCATGCACTGTCACATACAATAAGTCATTCATAATGTGTATGGTGAATTAAATGAGGTGATAAACAGTGTGTTGTAGTATAGGCACATTTTGTGGACAAGCTGCCCAGACGTGTGTAATAAATCATAACAATAAACACACAGACTGTAACCCTAACACAAGACTGCTGATGTATTTTGGAGCTGAAAAATGAAAGGTAACACAAGTCTATTAGTGTTTTTTTCAATTTCAGCCTCAATTATGTGAAAGTTTAATTTCTACAGCTTAATAGAGATGTATAAAGAAGTGGAGATGTCTGTGTACAGTTGGCACTCATAAAAATGGGCCAAAGCAAAAAGGCTCATACAGAAACAAATTTATTCTATGACTCATTCTTCCCTAACTCATTTCTTTTATTTGTGATGTAAAAGGCCAAAATTAAAAAAAAACTGTCCTGCTTGTTATTTACATCCCCTGTAGGAATTGTTTGGAGTTAAGTATGGTCTTCTATACAACAAAGTCCATGTACTGTTTACAGAAGAATGTAAATATTACTGCGCTTGCTCAATATTCTAGCCACTTTTTTTCTTTAAGTAGATCTATAACTACAAACATATTCAGTAACACTTTATGCTGATAGTCTACTTTAAACATTCTACTAGCTGTAAGAATTCTACATGTACATCTCAAAGTCTCAAAGCACTGCACCTCTCAAAGAATTGGTAGATTGTTAGGTTAGGGTTAGGTTTAATAGAAGTAGTTGACATACTTGCACAGTTGCTTATAGTAACCAAACTTAGGCCCAGTCCCAATTCTATTTTATACCCCTTTCCCTGAAAAATATTTACCTAAGAATTGGGACACAACTACTATACCATCATACGTCATCTAGCTCCAACAATACACACACCTTTACAGGCCGGGACACATCAAGCCAACTTCAAAGAACTGCCCCATGACTTTGATTAATAACAGTTAAAATACTGAATCGCTGGATTTAATTTTACAGAAACGAGAGGATAAAATTGGCCTGATAGCTTATTCATAGTTTATGGACATATCAACAATTTAACTTGTTCATCAAAATTATCTTCATTGGGCCATAGACGTACGAACTAGGGGTGCGGGGGGGGGGGGGGGGGGGGGTATTAATGGATATTATAGGCCTTTGGGTATTACAGGCCATTAATGGATATTATAGGCCAGGGAGACTGATGGGGGGATTAATAATATCCACTAATCCAGCCTGTGGAGCAGGCACGGCGTCATTTGTGCTCATCAGGCCCACCTGCTTTTCAACAGGCCCACCAAAATAAAAAATAGATAAAAAACGTAATATATTCTAATTTTGACAAGAATTATAAAAAATCATGGTTGTTAATTTAAGCCATTTGTGGACAAATTGCCCCTTTATATTAATTCAATTACTTAAATAGGTTATAACCTACAGGATAATAAGCACTATGACAGCACACATAAAGCTTGCCACAAAGAACCGGTTAAAGTAATGATTATGAATGTGTCTAAATTAGCAAGGAGAAATTTAATTGTTTAGTAATAAACTTGTGTTTATTACTGTATTCTTTGTCGCTGCAAAGATGAAGTTGATGATACGGACTCGCCATGAACACCAGAGAGAAATGCACATTTCATATGGATTACATAATCAGACAGTAGACTATTTATTTTGGTTTGAATATTTTCATTTAAAAGTAGACATTTCAAGCTTTCTGTAATATATAGCCTATATTTCTCAAATCTTTAAGGCACAAACTGAGTTTCGGCGCCCTCCAGTTCACATGCAATGCTAGTGATCGTGCCGGCGCCTTATTACATAGTCTGCTATATATTTGCTTCTTATTTATTAAATACGGGCAATTAATTGATAAAACATTGATCAAAATTGAGATCAAATTTATACAAAACGAAAATCTTTTAAAAAGAGTTTTCTATAAAATAAAACTTAATGAAGTCATCAAAATCATGTTTTACCAAAAACAGTGCCGTTGCTAGGAGGGTGCCAGCGCCTCTGCCTTTCAGTGCCTCTGCCTCGCGAGTGGATGATAGCCCTGAAGACACCTAGCAATGATATTCGCTTGTTAAGTCTGACATCACGTAGCAGCGCTTCCATGTCCAAACGCTCTATCAGTTACCACGAGAAAACAACAAAAGGTGCTAATATAAACTCACAATGTGATAGAATACTAGCGAAAAAGTTATAATATTAACCTTTAACTCCATACCGAAGTACCAGATAGCCAGACAATGAAAATATAAATATAAAAAAAATATATAAAAATTATTTGTGTTTGGGACGCTGTGAGCATGGAGACTGTAGTGTATACCGTAAGTTTGAAAGCAATTAGCTTAAATTATTAATATGAATAAACAGTGCCAATAAACAGCTGCTGAGGTCATATTCTCAAGTGAAGCGAGTTGAGGCTTGGACCCGGAAACAGCGCTTCTTACGTCATCACTTAACAACCGAATACCTTAAGTGGTAGTATACCTTTAGTTAAGTTATACCTTAAGAGTCTTCGTAGCACGTTAAGAGACAATTTTATCGGAAAATGCAGCCCAGGTATGATGCTTATGATGCGTAATGGAGATTCCAGAACGCAATTCTTTGATCAGAACAATGGAGAGCGATCGTGGTCTGTCCTATGCACCAAAACTTTTAACAATGCAACAAAATATTTAAAGAGCATCAAGCTATTAAAAACTATATTATGTATATGCACAGATAATATAACAGTAGGCTATATTAGTCAATATTTTTTTATTAGGTTAAGCAGTGATTGGATAATGTTTTTTTTTTTTTTTTTTTTTTTTTAAATTAAAGTTTTTAATTTAAGGCCCACCCACAATAGATCTGGCCCATCCAAAACTGGCCGCCCATCATTTTCAGCTGTCTAGATGCATATTATTGATGAATGCGATGTTTATGTTTCGACCCTGCTTGAAGAATTAATCAGCAGGTCAACTGAGAGAAGGCCCACTTTTGGAAAAGTGTGAAAGCCCTTAGGAGTGCAAACTGTTCTTTTTCTGAATGCTGTATGTTATAGCCTAGTGTTATGTAATAAAGGCTTGATTTATTCATTTATTTCATTTCATTTTCAACAATTAAGATGCTGCATGTGTTTATCCAGTCTAATCGAAGTGTGGGTATCTCCCCCGACTTTCCCAACAAAAATCCCGCTCCCTGTCAGAAAATACATAAAACTGACATTACTGAGCTAAATGCGTTTAAAGTAGCCTATTAAAATGGTACAATGGCATTGCATAGTTCAACGTGTTGGGAAATCAGGCATTTTGTCCCGCGTCAGCATTTATTCAAAAGTTAATAACACTCAACATTCAAAAGCTTAATAAGGATTTTCCACTTGTATTAGAAGGCTTAGGCTTATTTCGCCACGTGGATGCCCAATTGAAGCACTCACAAGCACAAAATGCAGGCATAGAATATGTTAATAAAGTCTTTTTATAAGATATTTGACAATGCCCTTGCACACATCAATCATCTCCATTACTTCCTCAATGTCAGATCCACTGAATGTATTTTGTTCAGAACATGGACTGCACATGGTATCCAGTGATAATTTTTTAGGGCAGTGTGACGAGTGGGGCGGGGCCGAGAGACGTGGGAACAGGAGCGAGGCCGGTGGAGTGATTGGAGATGAACGACACCTGTTCGACCCACCGGTCTCGAGTCCCACGGAGGAGATGGAAGGATATAAAACAGGAGCGATGACAGTGAAGGACGAGAGAGGACCAGGCCTGGGTTTTATTTTGTGTTTTGCTTTTTATTTGTGCGCTTCAGTCGTCCGTGAGGGGCTGACGCGCTGTTTTGTATTTCTTTTGTCATTATTAAATATCAGTTGATTGTCCGCCAGGTTCCCGCCTCCTTCTTCCCGATGAATATGAAGTTTTATCATTACAGGCAGCTTTAATGTTAGAGCCCTGGTCACTCACGAGCACCACTTGATCAAATGAGATCCCGTAAGAACATAGCTGCTCATTAATCTGTTCGTGGATGTTGACTGCTGTTTTGGGCAATGTGCAATCGAATTCCACTGTGCAGATAACATGGATTGCCAGCTTCCAATCCTCTGTGATAAAATGGCACGTCAAGACAGTGTAGGACCTTCTGTTAAAATCATCAGTCCACATATCAGTCGTTATTGCAAACCCTCCATTATCATGCACTGCTGACTTTAGAACCTCAGATAAGGCTTCTTTCTCGACCATGGGCGGTTTTTTTTAGCTCAATCACAGACTGTCTGCCTATGAGGAAGCACTCCATTTGTGTCGACTAAGCCATAACGTGCTCCAATGTTGATGAGACCTGGGGCCACTTTCGTAAAACCTTCCCCCGAAACAATATCAAAGGGGCACAGGTCTGTGCAACAAAAGTTCACGCAATGATCCACAAATTTACTCTTCACTTGAAGAGGAATTTTCGTGTGGTCAGGACGCATAAAGGCATCTATAGTTTGTGGCCTGGGTTGGTCTGACGCTGCTCTATTCAGCTGTGATGGCTTCCCGGAGCCGCACTTGTGACGCGCCATATTGGTCGTGCCAGTTTTGTGGCTATCAAATGTGTAAATAACATCGCAAGAAGTACACATGACAAAGCCAGCACTTTGGTCATCATCTTTCATTATTTCGGCAAATGTCTCCCACATTTTGCTCTTTCTATTTGTGTATTTGCGGAGCTTCCACTCCCCAATCTTCACCTTTTCTCTTGCCGCCTCCATCTCTACCTGCAGACTGAGCTTGTGCATCATCTTCACATCAGTTATTCAGCCAATAAAGTGTAGGCTTATGTATTTCCAAATTGTATCTAGTACTATATAAATTACAAAGCTTTAATTGGCATCTTTATTTCAAACGACCCAAACCGACCGCGACCCGAATAACATTAAAAATATTTTTACGATAACTCATTTTGGATCAACCCGCGCATTACTGATAGTAATATGTTTTAGTTTGAAAATGCATCTTTTTTTTTCTCTCAGTTTTGACTATCCATCCACACTGAGCTGGCCTTTTTGTTAAGGAAAACAGAGATTTTTGAAAATTCTCTCCAAAGGGGATACATTTGAAAGCACTGTTTTCGTATTGTAGTGCGGACTGTGAAAACAGAGGCTTTTGAAAACGATGACACATATTTATTAATGTGATACATATTGTACCAATAAATATTTATGTTTATAGTGGTATTGTGCCTGTTATGTGCTACTCACTTTCACACTATTGCTACAGTTGTGTTACTTTGTACACTCTTTATATCAAAGTCTTGTGAAGAAGACAGAAAAATTACTCACAATTGATGTTTGCAGCAAAACATGAGGGCAGCTGCATTTTCTATAAGACATAAAATCGTGAGATCTGTTATCAAATATATCTGGATTGACATAGACATAGCCTAATTTGTGATGCATACTTTGAATTGTGTTCTGTGACGTTTCAGAATAAATTACAGAAGTAACCACTAACATCAGAATTTACACAGATGCAAAGTGTATGTTTCAGGCCTAAAAGTCTTTTGAATCCTTTTAGACTTTGGTAGTGTTTTCTAGAATAGCTCTGACAAAATCCAAACACCCCATAACAACTAAAGATAAAGCTGAAAGCATATGGTCATCTGTATGGGAATGTTCTTAGCGTGTCCAGTCTGGATCTAGGGAGTTTCCCTTATGAAACAAAAATGTATGTGAATATATTGGAAGATATAATGTGATATGAAATAATATATATTGATATATGGGTCTCTAGTTCTTATATTTTTCACTATTCTGCAATATATGCATGAACCATGTATAGCCATATATTGATACATTTAAATATATATTTATCAATAAGACAGAAACAATACAGTAGTCTACTGCATAGCTTTATTGAAAAACTCATTCCTTTTTATTAACACGGGTTTACATACAGAATTAAATGTCTCAAACAGTGTTGGGCAAGTTATTCTGAAAATGTAATCAAATAACTGATTACTGATTACTCCTTTTAAAAGTAATCACGTTACTGTTCTGATTATTTCATTTCAAAAGTAATTAGTTACATTACTAGCTACATTACTTTTTTCCCTGTGAAATTTATGAAATCCCAGCATACACGCTCCCGATAATATTTGTTATTAAAGCATCAACATTCACTGAACACTGTTATTTTTAACTAAAACAAGTGGCTGCTGGTGCATGGTTTGGCAGAATGCAAGCAAAGAGCACTGCATTTATAATCTCTAAAAGACATCACAGTCATAAGCATTTTAGGCGTTTTTACAGTATTGCGTATTTTAACCAATCACACACAATTCTGTTGAGTTTAGGAATGCAATGGCAAAACAGCGTTCAGATGAGTCCTTGCTGAAACTCATCAGTTTTGTTGAGCGCCTGCGCGTTCGCTGACTGAATTCCGGACTCTTATTATTAAATTGTAATCTCGTTAAATAAAAATTATGTCCCATTAAAAAAATATATATATTTCCCACATAGCAAACGGACTTGGCCCAAATGTGGCCTCAAGCTGGCACTGCTGGCCTAATGTCAGCAATGGCATGTACCCTTTCAGCCAGAGCTGGGCCATATGTGGCAATGATGGCACGGCGGGGATCCATCAAACAATATGAGGGCCGATTGTTGGTGGGAGGAGTGTGGCCCAGATCATTCAGGTGATATGTGGCCCAAATCAGGCTAAGATCTGGCAGCATATGTGACCCATGATAAACAAGATAAATACAATATTGCATGATAATGGTTAAATGATCACAGACATTTTAATGAAGTATAGTATTGTTAAAATGAAGTCTTTGAAATGGCAAGTCAAAACAGAATGAAACATTATCATTTAAAAATCAAGCAAATCAGTCAAGTGCATTAAACTGCACTTAATTATAATTTTATTACATTTTATATTATTATTCTTGGTACAAATAATCTTAGAATCCTTACATGAAAAGAGAGAGAGAGAGAAAGAGAGAGAGGGAGAGAGAGAGAGATCATTTAACCATTATCATGTAATATTTATCTGATTTACAATGGGGCAATGGGGGTGATTTTTATTAGTATGCTGTCTAGATTAAAAATGCATCTCTTTCGCCAAGCATTTGAATAATGTATCTTAAATTGTGAGTATAGTTGTATCTGATCAAAAGCGCATTCTTATTCTTTAGCTTGGGTTAAACTAATTAATTTTACTTTGTTGGAACAGCAGCTATGCTAATGATGTCTCTGTTTGTTTCTATGTTTTACACAAGCTCCAGTCTGGATCCAGAACACCTGAGAAGAGATGATGCTGACCCTCAGAGGACCCCAGATGATCCTAACCCTGAATCAACAAACAGAACTAACAAATATTGCCACAAGTGTGACTGCATCATATAATAATTATTAATTATTAATAATATTAATAATGTTCATCATCTGGTTGACTACGACTTGTATAAATTTTCTACAAATCCTGTCATACGTGCACAAACTGACAGTCACCACTTATAAGCTATTACTAAATATTGTAGAAACATAATTTTCTGTAGTTGCTTTGTAACGATTTGTATTGTAAAAAGCGCTATACAAATAAAATTGAATTGAATTGAACTGTCACGCACAAACATTAAATAAAATTATCATGAAATTATTTTATTTTTATTTAAATCCTGTTTCCATGTGATGCTTGGTGTGAGGAACAGATCCAAATTCAAACCGCGTTCATTGGCGATATGTATCTCCTTCCTCTGTACCTATAGTAACATTTAAAAAATGTGCCTTTAAGAAGTTTTACAACAAGTTTTACGGCAGCGATAACAAACACTAATTGGCTCTCGCCGGTTACGTCATAGATTGCGACATGCCGTGTTTCCGGTGATGCGTGTTTTGAATGAGAAATGCGCACCTTGATGGAGTGGATCGGGATAGTATTTTCAGCGTTTAACAATTTAAATTATTCCCTGCTCCTCACGATTCTATTATATTCTGCCTGAGGACTGCAACTGAAATGCATCATCATTTGGATTACTGTGGTACTGCTCTTTGAAACATCTGTAATAAGTTATTATGATTAAGTTATATGTGTGTATCGGTTACGTTTCTCTTATTCACGAGTTCACCATTACATCTAATCTGAAGGCGAATAGTTGGCATAATTTGGCGTGCTGTCCTGGTGGAGGGGTCCCGGCCCGGAGCATAGCCCGAACCCAAATAACTCCCCCTATCCCTAATTTGGGATTAATAGATTAGAAGTGAGGAGTTGGGGTGGAGGAGGGATGCCGAAAAACTGTCGTGGGACAGGAGGTAGGAAGACTGGATATATATACGCTTGTGTGCTAGTTAAGATGATTAGCTAAACGAGATGCACCTGTGCCAAATTGGATGATTGTCTGATCGTTCTCCTCCCGAACTTTAGACGGTATACTTTATACACTCACTCTTTATTGGTCAATTTGTTCTTCATAAAATAAATAGAAAAACCAATGCAATACTTTTTTTTTATTGCACAGTTACATGATGTGTGGGTTTTAAGTCTGATTTTCTAATCAGTTCAATGTACTTTATTGGCATAGTTTGTGTGTACATTCCCAGACAGCAAGCAGTGTAGTCCCAGATCTGGCCCACATATGGCCCATATGGATTTCACGCCAGAGGTGGGTAGTAACGAGTTACATTTACTTCGTTACATTTACTTGAGTAATTTTTTGGGGTAACTAATACTTTTCGGAGTATATTTAAAGATGGGTACTTTATACTCTTACTTGAGTAAATTTTGGGGGAAATATCTGTACTTTTACTTCGTTACTGTGGGCGACGCTCCTCTCGTTACTTTATCTTATTGCAATAAATGTTATAAATGCTTCAGTTTGATCCAAACGCGCCGTCTACTTTTCTCTGGGTAATGAGCGATGACCATTCGCGAATGATTCATTCTTTTGAGTCAATTCTGTTCAAAGGCTTGATCAAACCAATCGGCAAACGAGTGAATTGGTTCATGAATCAGTTTGAATGATTCGTTCAGTTCCCTGCCGCACGCGCTGAGCGTCTGAAGTGGTTCACTCAGAGTTGTAACGTTTAAGAACATCAGCAGCTTTGAAAACGTGGCTATGGAACTGCACTGAATTGAAAGCAAATCTGCAAAGGCTATTATTTGCTAGCGATGGAGATCCTTATTAGATGAACACCGTGTGTGCTGTCTACTGTTTAACAGGTAATAACTTGGGCTACATTCGATTACAGTACACGATACCACTGTGACATTAGTTTGTTGTACGTATGTGGCTTATAACAGAGGGGAGTCAAGTTGAATGCAGCTTCCAAAAGACAAAAAATAGCCGATAAAGATTTTATTAATTTTAATACAATAACACCGGTGCGAGTACGTTCAGCAAGTCCAGCTGCTAAATTCAGATCTGTGATCGCTGGCTGGCGCTGAGCCAGAGATAGATGTGTTTTTACAGCAGTGTGCATTATAACTAATCGCACATGATTCTTTTGAGCTTATTAAAGCATTGGCCAATCAGAGGTGTGTTCCGATGAGTCATCGCTAAAATCCCGGTGCTTCCTTCACTCACTCACTGACTTAATACCTCTTTCTGGCAAATTCTCTCATCAGAAACAACAAAGTGCAGATCATGTGTGTACGAATCTTTAATTAAGATATTGATTTCACAGTGTTAACAGTTTCAGTGATTTTAATTGGAGTTTTTGAGAGTGATTAAACTCTAGACTGTCAGTGAAAATGATCTTTAATAATGTAATTGTTATTTGCTCTCTTTCTGAACAATGAAAGATTAGTAGCAATATTTATATCACATTAACTTTCAATGTTAAATTCACATTTAATATAAAGTCAGTCGTATTAAAAATATGTTATGGCATGACACCTATATCTGTTACTTAAGTAAACAGACAGGGTTTTATAATAAATTACATAAATTGGAGTAAAGGCTGATGAAATATATACATTTATACACGCACACATACGTTACATACATTTTATCTATATATCTAAATAAAAATAGGCTCAGTATATATGACCCAAAGTAACTAGTAACTAACTACTTGAGTAGATTTTTTATCCGATACTCTTTTACTCTTACTCAAGTAACTATTCAAGACTAGTACTTTTACTTTTACTTGAGTAAATATTTCTAGAAGTACTTTTACTTTTACTTGAGTACAGTTTTTGGGTACTCTACCCACCTCTGTTTCACGCAGGCCAGATGTGGGCCGGATTTGGGCCAACACTATGTTGCTGTCTGGTTTACCAAAGCATGTCACAAAATGAATAATTGCGATTATAGTAATATACAAGGCAATAATATGAAATATTAAGATTCTGTATTTGTCTGGGCTATATAAAGCTCAGGTGTGGCTCAGATTGGGGGATTCTGGTATACTTAAGGCTGAGAATTGGTACCAATAATTAAACCTCTTTTGGCCCAGTTCAGGGCCAGTTAAGGGTGATTAACTGGCTGAGATCCGGATATGGCCCATGTATGGCCCTAGTCTTTAATGCAGTTCTGGGCCACTTCAGGGCCGTCATTCTTTGTGGTACTTAGGCCGAGGGAAACATGATTGTGTGGCCTGGATCTGGGCCAAAAGACATTTGCTTTATGGGTACCCTACATGACACCCATGTCTGGTTCTTGCCTAAAAAAGACATGTTTGTGATGTTTAATACACAGTGGCAGAGCCAGGATGTTTTTCATAGGGGTGGCCAGGGAGGGGCCAGCAGCCAGTCTGGGGTGGCACAGAAATCTCCATTATTTCAATATAAAAATATGTTTGATAATGTACTTGACTGTTTTAGTGCCTAAAACACAACTTAGTACAATTAATTTCTACTTAAGTGTTATTGAGATATTTGTGAAGTAGATCAAGTAATACTGGGTGAATATGACAATTTTTGTATTATTCCTCACCTCCAGGTATTTTAATAAAGGGGCTCACTATAGCTTTATCATTTATTCAGCTTCTAGAAACTCCCAAATGTTTTCTCTCCAACATTGCATACTCCTGGATGAGGCATGCGTAGTGATAAAAATTTGAAAAAGGCCGAAGTCAACAGTCATAAATGCCAGAATATAAAATGAGTTATTTTATGCATTTAAATGTTTTCATTTTTGCATATTTTCTAGTATAATTGCACTGTGCTCACATTTATTTGAGCATTAAATTACAAATAAAAAATACATACAGTATCATCTTGTGCCTTATATGGTAATCTCAAATTTCAGAATATATTTTAGTACATGCATTAGAAAGACGTTCTTGTGTGCTGCGTACGTGCAGTTTTAATCACCTTTTTGGTGATTTCATGACTTAGCTGACGTCAGAACGAGGTATGTAGCCTATGCTCAAAGTTTTTTGTGTGGGTTATTTATGATGAAGTAATATGGAGTGTGCACCACATTTCTGCATACTGTTGAAGAGTGCACTGTGAGCACAGTAAATTGGCTGATGGGACAGGGAAGTGTGTTTTACTGACAAATAGTCTAACAATATCTCATCAGACCACAGTTCACAGTTGTTCTACTGAAGCTCATTTGGCTGCTGTAGCTTTTCCGCCCTCGTTTGACTCGCGCCTGACGCTGAGGTGACGCTCAAGTGTGCGTCTGAAAATTCTCCCGTTTGATGTGGTCATAGCCTAAAGAGATACGGCGGTTCCGCATCTAAATAAATGCATTTCTTGTCAAGATCAAAATGGACAAAAACTGCAGTTTTGAGTGGGCTTTTAATACATTTGGCTGCTTTTAGACTTACCCTGGAGTTGGTTCACCCTCATGCGATCTCACAAATCTCTATAATATATGTTGCGCCTGCTAATCGTTTATATTTTATATTAGTTCATGTTGCTTTTGTGCAATAGATGAATAACGATTTATTTGTTTTAGATATTTTATGTTTAGATATTTCTATGTAGTGTAGGAAACAAACTGACGATGCCACCACCTTATTTTGGGCAGGAGGAACCTTCCACAAATCAAGTATTGATTTGTAAACTGTAAACGTAGTTGGTTAAATATCACAATTTTATAATTACCAAGAAAACATTAAAAACATCAGAAAAAAAAAACATAAGCATGATAATAAAATCCACAGCAGCAGAAAGTAGCTCTCCTTAAAATGGAAAGGAGGGTCGGGCCTGCTCTTATGCACCGCCTACCACCTGTAAGAGACCCAGAAGACCCACAGCATACACCGCAAACAAAGAGTACCCTTTAAAATCACAATTTCTGTGTCATCCTTCTAGGTAATACACACCACACTGCAGTGCCATGCCACCCAAATCACCTACACCAGTGGAGGTTAAGTGCCAATCCAGGCCCGGCCCTGTACAAAGCCACAACACACTGCAACACACAACAAGGGGAGAGCAATATTATACAAAAATGACAAACATATTTAGCACATCAAACATAAAGAAAAAAAAAAAGAAAAAAAAAAAAGCACACAATAAACTTAAATACACAGAAGAAACAGTGGCTGGTCTGCCCCTTTAACAAAAAACAACAAGTTAATACGCATTATAACCCACACTAAAAGAACAAACAAAACATAATTTAACAAAAGTACAACTTCAGCACAGTTAGCCAATCTCAGCGCTTAATCCCATGACCAAACTCCAAATATAATAGATACAGAGAAGATACTAAAAACAAAGAGCACAAATATTAACCACATCCACAAAGGAATTGTGTATTAATTGCGCCAAACCCATAACCAAATTGGCCTTAATGTAATATACTGCATTTACTGGTTATTCAGCATTCCAACATGGCCGTCAGCCCATTCAAGCTACTGCAGCAATAAATGTTTGCCTGCCCCGTTTTCCTGACAGTATAAAACCTCTTAATAAATCAGCCTAAAATGCAAAAAATATAAATAATTAGGCACTCAATATGAAACCATTCAACGCAAACAATTCACACAGCTCATAACTCCAAATACCTATACAAAAGGATAAAACTGCACATCAAGCACAAGTATTAAGGCTGCACATCGAGAACCAGGGTTAAGTGGCTGAATATCAAGCACAACTTTAGGAACATTCCAATCCTACCATCTTCTTCTTCTTCTGTTGATTTTATATGGCGGTTGGCAAACCAACTAAAGGTGCATTTCCGCCACCTACTGGGTTGGAGTATGGAGCACTACTTGGTAAAAAAAAAAAATGTATTTGGCTATATCTTTTTTTACCAGTTCTGTATCCTTTATAAATTTTAATACTTTCTCGTGTATTTCATACTTTGTTCCTTCTCCTAATATTTCCTTGAGTGAATAATTGGTTACACCCATATCTTTAAGTGACTGAACTAACTCAAGTCTTTCTCTATTGTATGCTATACAATCTAGTAATATGTGCTTTACTGTTTCAGGATATCCACACTTATCACAATTACCAGTTTCATGTTTACCTATTTTATGTAGACTTTCCAATCCTACCATGTCGCTGCAACAACTATTTTATACTTTCCTGATCACATTACTAACCATTCGCACCTAAAATTTATTACTGGCCAATGACTTGTGCTGTTGTGGTAGGACAGTTTCAAATCGCTCAGCCGTGTCCTCACTCAATTTAAAGTGCTCCCAAACAGCTGAGGTCTTGAACATTTTATGTTGTTTGTAGCTTCTTAATTATTTTTTCCTGGTGGTGGAAATGGGAAGTTTCACTGCTCTAGCTCTTTTCTTAAAGCCACTTTCTAATTTGTGAAGCTCAATTATCTTTTGTTGCAAATCAGAAATATACTATTAGGTTTTTCTAATTGTGATAGGTATATTTGGATAAATTAATTTGGAATTTGGCCT
The DNA here is from genome assembly GCF_963082965.1 of Carassius carassius. NCBI lineage: Eukaryota > Metazoa > Chordata > Actinopteri > Cypriniformes > Cyprinidae > Carassius > Carassius carassius. The sequence continues at coordinate 30,774,044 of NC_081782.1, read as the reverse complement.
GTTTTGTTTTGTTTCCCCACCTATTTATATTTTTGTGAAACAGGAAGCCATGGCTGGATAATTTCATGTTCATAATCACGCTGGTGTGCTCAAAATTGGGAATATGAATGGGAATATATTTCAGATATATTTTACTTAAAATAATTTCTAGGGGTACCAGTAATGGCAGCACTGTTTAAATGCAATCTGTGCGTGAATTAGAACACAGCACAGTATTTAATTAAGTCCATTTTGCGATTTTAATCATCATACAGTAACCAGCAACAACCACCCCTTCCTCTTCTCATGGAAGACATGCGCTGCAGTACTAAACAGTCTCTCGCTGTCAGTGCTTATAATGATTTTTCATCTTTCTCTGACAGTTTTAAATGCTTCCACACTGCCGTCATGTTTGCTGCATTTGTGCTGCATTAGTGTTTGATCACGTCACGTCATTGTTCGGTACAATTTGTTTGGTCCTTTTGCTTATTCACTCAATGTTATATTGATAATTCGCAATATAACACTTTTTTTATAATGTAAAAATGTGCACCGGCATTATAGTGGATGGCACACCCCTAATATAGTAGCTACATTATTTAAATTCTTAAAATGTTTTAAATCTAGATTTAAACAGAAAGAGTGTGTCTGAACCCTGAACATTATCAGGAAGGCTATGTAACGACACAGATGCAGGATGCAAAAGCAAGGGGGTTTAATAATAAAGATGGTGAGTAGTTCAGACAAACAAACAACAAGGAAGTCCAGGACACGGTTGGACAGTGGCGACGATCACAAGCTCTGATGGTGGGTGACGCAGGGACCTTGATGGACAATCCATGAAGATCCTCTGTGATCCGGTGCTGTTTCTCCCAGTGATGGTGCTTGTGATCCAGGTGCAGAGAACATGAAGATCCGACGAAGAACAAAGTCAAAGTCAAAGTCACCTTTATTTATATAGCGCTTTAAACAAAATACATTGCGTCAAAGCAACTGAACAACATTCATTAGGAAAACAGTGTCAATAATGAAAAAATGATAGTTAAAGGCAGTTCATTATTGAATTCAGTTATGTCATCTCTGTTCAATTAAATAGTGTCTGTGCATTTATTTGCAATCAAGTCAACGATATCGCTGTAGATGAAGTGTCCCCAACTAAGCAAGCCAGAGGCGACAGCGGCAAGGAACCTTGGGAGAAACCAGGCTCAGTTGGGGGGCCAGTTCTCCTCTGACCAGACGAAACCAGTAGTTCAATTCCAGGCTGCAGCAAAGTCAGATTGTGCAGAAGAATCATCTGTTTCCTGTGGTCTTGTCCTGGTGCTCCTTTGAGACAAGGTCTTTACAGGGGATCTGTATCTGGGGCCCTAGTTGTCCTGGTCTCCGCTGTCTTTCAGGGATGTAGAGGTCCTTTCTAGGTGCTGATCCAGCATCTGGTCTGGATACATACTGGATCCGGGTGACTGCAGTGACCCTCTGATCTGGACACAGACTGGATCTGGTGGCCACGGTGACCTCGGAACAAAAGAGAAACAGACAAATATTAGCGTAGATGCCATTCTTCTAATGATGTAGCAGGTACATAGGGTGTTATGGGAAGTGTTTCCGGTTCCGGTTTACCTAATTAATGCAGCCTAAAAATCCTTTAACGGATTTGGATAATAAAAGCATATTAGTATGTTATGTGTATGCCAGGTTAAAGAGATGGGTCTTTAATCTAGATTTAAACTGCAAGAGTGTGTCTGCCTCCCGAACAATGTTAGGTAGGTTATTCCAGAGTTTAGGCGCCAAATAGGAAAAGGATCTGCCACCCGCAGTTGATTTTGATATTCTAGGTATTATCAAATTGCCTGAGTTTTGAGAACGTAGAGGACGTAGAGGATTATAATGTAAAAGGAGCTCATTCAAATACTGAGGTGCTAAACCATTCAGGGCTTTATAGGTAATAAGCAATATTTTAAAATCTATACGATGCTTGATAGGGAGCCAGTGCAGTGTTGACAGGACCGGGCTAATATGGTCATACTTCCTGGTTCTAGTAAGAACTCTTGCTGCTGCATTTTGGACTAGCTGTAGTTTGTTTACTAAGCGTGCAGAACAACCACCCAATAAAGCATTACAATAATCTAACCTTGAAGTCATAAAAGCATGGATTAACATTTCTGCATTTGACATTGAGAGCATAGGCCGTAATTTAGATATATTTTTGAGAAGGAAAAATGCAGTTTTACAAATGCTAGAAACGTGGCTTTCTAAGGAAAGATTGCGATCAAATAGCACACCTAGGTTCCTAACTGATGACGAAGAATTGACAGAGCAACCATCAAGTCTTAGACAGTGTTCTAGGTTATTACAAGCGGAGTTTTTAGGTCCTATAATTAACACCTCTGTTTTTTCAGAATTTCGCAGTAAGAAATTACTTGTCATCCAGTTTTTTATATCGACTAAGCAATCCATTAGTTTTTCAAATTGGTGTGTTTCACCGGGCTGCGAAGAAATATAGAGTTGAGTATCATCAGCATAACAGTGAAAGCTAGCACCATGTTTCCTGATGATATCTCCCAAGGGTAACATATAGAGCGTGAAGAGTAGCGGCCCTAGTACTGAGCCTTGAGGTACTCCATACTGCACTTGTGATCGATAGGATACATCTTCATTCACTGCTACGAACTGATGGCGGTCATATAAGTACGATTTAAACCATGCTAATGCACTTCCACTGATGCCAACAAAGTGTTCAAGTCCATGCAAAAGAATTTTGTGGTCAATTGTGTCAAATGCAGCACTAAGATCCAATAAACTAATAGAGAGATACACCCATGATCAGATGATAAGAGCAGATCATTTGTAACTCTAAGGAGAGCAGTCTCAGTACTATGATACGGTCTAAATCCTGACTGGAAATCCTCACATATACCATTTTTCTCTAAGAAGGAATATAATTGTGAGGATACCACCTTTTCTAGTATCTTGGACAGAAAAGGGAGATTCGAGATTGGTCTATAATTAACTAGTTCTTTGGGGTCAAGCTGTGGTTTTTTGATGAGAGGCTTAATAACAGCCAGTTTGAAGGTTTTGGGGACATATCCTAATGACAATGAGGAATTAATAATAGTCAGAAGAGGATCTATGACTTCTGGAAGCACCTCTATTAGGAGCTTAGATGGTATAGGGTCTAACATACATGTTGTTGGTTTAGATGATTTAACAAGTTTATACAATTCTTCCTCTCCTATAGTAGAGAATGAGTGGAACTGTTCCTCAGGGGGTCTATAGTGCACTGTGTGATATGATACTGTATCAGAACAGAGAGGGAATCCACAAACCAACACAGCCAAGAGAATAGAACGGAACACAGGGAAGAAACTAAGGGATAAACTAATTTTACTTTGTTGGATCAGCAGCTATGCTAATGATGTCTCTATTTTGTTTCTATGTTTTGCCACGGGATTTACATCCCATGGTAACTAGGATTTACACAAGCTCCAGTCTGGATCCAGAACACCTGAGAAGAGATGATGCTGACCCTCAGAGGACCTCAGATGATGCTAACCCTGAATCAACAAACAGAACTAACAATTATTGCTACATGTGTGACTGCATCTTATAATAATTATTAATTAATAATATAAATAATGTTCATCGTCTAGCTGACTACGTCTTGTATTAATTTTTTTCTAAAAATCCTGTCAAACGTGCACAAACTGACAGTCACCACCATAAGCTACTACTAAATATTATAGAAACATAATTTTCTGTAAAGTTGCTTTGTAACGATTTGTATTGTAAAAAGCGCTATACAAATAAACTTGAAACCACAACGATCTGACAACATGAGACACCAGTTACTGAACTTAAATAGACACAAACAATAGGAAGCAGGTGGTGCTGCTAATCAGCCGTGATCACCGACCACGCCCACAGACACACACCTGCACACTAAACAAGCAGAGAGAGAGACTTCATGAACCTTGACAGTAACCCCTCCCCTACGAACGCCTTTGAGGTGGATTGCCACCGGACTAATGATCTCGGTGACAGTGAATGGGCCAATAAATTTAGGAGCCAGTTTGTTAGATACGGTTCAGAGAGGAATGTCCTTCGTAGAAAGCCACACATTTTGACCAACGACGTATACGGGAGGCTTTGACCGGTGGCGATTGGCCATGGCCTTGGTGCGTGCCCCTACCCGGAGCTGAGTCTCACGGGCTCTACTCCAGGTGTGATGGCACCTCTGGATGAAGGCATGAGTGGAGGGCACCGCGACTTTTGATTCCATACTGGGAAAAACTGGTGGCTGGTAACCTAAACTACACTCAAATGGCGAAAAGCCCGTGGATGACACTGGTAATGTATTGTGTGCGTACTCCACCATCGAGAGTTGTTGACTCCAAGAGGAAGGATTCTTGGAAACCAAACATCGCAACACTTTCTCCAAATCCTGGTTGGCTCCCTCACTTTGTCCATTGATTTGGGGATGAAACCCCGAAGATAAACTGACACTTGCCCCCAGTAACTTACAAAACTCTTGATAAAATTTGGACACAAATTGGGGACCCCTGTCAGAAACCACGTCCGTCGGGAGGCTATGTAAACGAAAGATGTGATCAACAACAGTTACCACTGTCTCCTTGGCAGAGGGTAATTTAAGCAGGGGAATAAAATGAGCCGCCTTCGAGAACTGGTCCACGACAGTCAAAACGACCATCTTGCCCTGGGAGGACGGGAGGGCATTAATAAAATCTAGAGCGAAGTGGGACCAGGGTCTCGAAGGGACTGACAGTGGTTAAAGTAACCTATCTGGAGGTCGATTGGAAGTTTGCAGTGGCACAAACTGAGCAAGCCAAAACAAAACTGCAGATGTCGCGAGTCATTAATGGCCACCAGAATCATTGCTTTACCAAAAAGATGGTACGGTTAACCCCTGGATGACATGCTTAATGGAGCAATGGCCCCACTGAATCGCGTCGGACCGATACCCCTCTGGCACAAACAACCGTCTCGGTGGGCAATTGGGCGGAGGCATTACCCCTTCTAAGGCCTTCATGACTTTCGATTCGACCTTCAGTAAAAGGTACCCCTGAGCCTTCTAACCAATGTCGCCATTACTCCAGCGCTAACTTGACTGCCAACAACTCTCTGTTACCAATGTCATAGTTACGTTCGGCAGGTGATAAACGATGAGAAAAAAACACGCAGGGCTGCATCTTGTCATCTGCGGAAGAACGTTGGGAAAGTACTGCTCCTACCCCCACCTCTGATGCGTCGACCTCCACCATGAACTGACGCCATGGATCAGGGGCAACGAGGATGGGAGCTGAAACGAAGCGACTCTTAAGTTTGGCAATTACAGCCTCAGCTGTATCGGACCACCTGAACGTCATTCTGGGGGAGGTCGAGGCAGTCAGAGGTGCGGCTAGTTGGCTGTAGTTGCAAATAAAATGCAGATAGAAATTGGCAAACCCCAGAAACCGCTGTAGGGCCTTACGGGAATCTGGACTTAGCCAATCTATCACAGACTTAGACCATAGACTTAGTACCAGGTAAGTCTCCGCTTAAAGACAAGTTATATTAACTTTCTGTTCCAGAGAGGGAGGCTATGGAGAAATATATTTCTGATTCTCTAGCATCCAAGTTCAGGTTCTTTTTTGTGGGGAAAAAGGATGGATCTCTGCGACCGTGTATTGATTACCGGGGGTTGAACAACATCACGGTAAAGAATACTTATCCTTTGCCGTTGATGTCTTTAGCCTTCGAACGGTTACAGGAAGCATCTATTTTCACAAAATTGGATTTACGTAATGCTTATCATTTGGTCCTCATAAAGGAGGGCGATGAATGGAAAACCACGTTTAATACCCCTAGGGGGCACTTTGAATACTTGGTCATGCCCTTCGGGCTGTCCAGCTCCCCAGCCTTCCGAGCACTCGTCAATGACGACCTGAGAGATATGGTTGACCAGTTCATATATGTTTACCTGGATGACATATAGATTTTTTCATCTTCTCTCCAGGATCACGTTAAGCACATGAGACGAGTACTTCAAGGTTGGTAGAGAATGGCCTTTGTGTCAATGCGGAGAAATTTGTTTTCCATGCACAGTCTGTTCCTTTCCTAGGCTACATCGTCTCGTCTGAGGGAGTGCATATGGATCCTGACAACCCAGAGAACATGAAGACGCGACAAAAAACAGAGAGGGAATCCACGAACCAACACAGCCAAGGGAATAGAACGGAACACAGGGAAGAACCACAACGATCTGACATCATGAGACACCAGTTACTGAACTTAAATAGACAAAACAATAGGAAGCAGGTTGTGCTGCTAATCAGCCGTGATCCTTGACCACACCCACAGACACACACCTGCACACTAAACAAGCAGAGAGAGAGACAGAAAATTTATGAACCATGACAGGCTATTCCAGAGTTTGGGAGCCAAATGCGAAAAAGCTCTTCCTCCCTTAGTGGACTTTGCTATCCTAGGAACTACCAAAAGTCCTGCGTTTTGTGACCTTAGGGAGCATGATGGATTGTAGCGTGGAATAAGGCTAGTTAGGTATGCAGGAGCTAAACCATTTAGGGCCTTATAGGCAAGTAATAATAATTTGTAACTGATATGGAGAAATTGGGGTAATATAATCATATTTTCATGACCTGGTAAGGACTCAAGCCGCTGCATTTTGGACTACCTATAGCTTGTTTATTGATTCAGGACAACCACCTAGAAATGCATTACAATAGTCCAGTCTAGAGGTCACGAATGCATGAACTAGCTTTTCTGCATCAGAAAAAAGGTAACATGTTTCGTAGCTTGGCAATGTTTTGAAGATGGAAAAATGTGCCGAGAAACACATGGATTAGAAGTTGTGGGACTGTTAGTAGCACGCTGTATACTTACCCCGGACTTGGGGCTATATATAATGGGCTATTAATGGGCTATAAGCTTAATAACAGACTCTGAAAATCAAAATAAAACTAGTGATAACAAGGCGCTCCGATTGTTTTTGTTGTAGAATACGATAGAGGATTTATTCACACGTTATAAAAAATGAAAATGGTGTATAAAATATATTTTAAGAAAAAAAAAGTCAATAAAAAAAATAATGTGACTGAGCTCAAACTGAATACACATGGCAGCAACAAACTGGAAGTGACGTCTTATCACTTTCAGGGGATGGTTCCCTCTTGTGGTGAGCAGGAGGCTGTATGGGAACCTCCTCTGTAACAGAGCCCCTCCCCTGCGAGTGGCTCCTGACGTGAGGAAGCGGGTGATGCTGAGGTCGTCCAAAAGGTCAGGGGGCCGGCTTCTCCGGATGCGACCAGTGAAACTTTTCCATGAGAGTGGGGTCAAGGACATCCTTAGAGCTGACCCGGGATCGTTCCTCGGGGCCGTACCCTCCCAAACGACCAAATACTGAAGGGTGCCACACCGGTATCTGAAATCCAGCAACTCTTGCACTTGATATGCCTCCTCGCTGTGAACCAGGATAGGCAGGGGGTTTTAGCAATGAAACATGGAAAGTAGGATAGATTAGATTATTAGAGGGCAGTTCTAAATGGAATGATACTGGATTTATTTGTCTAGAAATGTTAAAGGGACCCACATACCTGGGGCTGAGCTATCTACATGGTAGTCGGAGGTGAAGATCCTTGGTTGAAAGCCATGCCCATTTGCCCGATAAGGCACATGGGTACATCTTGCCTGGCGAACCGAGGCGCTGAGACAGTATAGCGCCTACCACTATGTTAGAAGCATCGATCTCCACAATGAATGGGCATTCTGGGTCTGGGTATCGGGGCAGTGGTGAACAAAGTCTTTAGTTCGTCGAAGGCTAGGCGAGACTCTGGGGACCAACTCAGTCTGTTTGTGTGTCGTTTAATCACAAAGGTCAGAGGGGTGACAACTGAACTGAAGTTCCTAATAAATCATCTGTAGAAGTTTCCAACCCCAGGAAACGTTGTAACTCCTTCACCGTCTGAGGGTGTGGCCAATCCAACACTGACTTGACTTTCTTCTCATCCATGGCTTCTCCCTCTTGACAGATAATGTCCCCGAGGAAAGAAGTGCTGGTTTGATGGAACACACATTTCTCAGCCTTGGAGTTGATACTGGATAAGGCATTTCAGCACTGACCTCACATGGTGGACGTGTTCCCCCAGAGAACTTGAATAGATCAGGATGTTGTCTATGTAAATGATTACCCATCTGTCAAGCATGTACTGGAAAATGTTATTCATGAAGCATTTTGAAAACAGATGGACTGTTTGGTAGGCCAAAGGGCATGACCAAGTACTTGTAGTGCCCACTAATGTTGGAGAAAACCGTCTTCCATTTGTCTCCCTCACAGATGCGAATCATGTAAGCGTTAAGTAAATCGAACTTTGTGTAGTATTTGCCCCGGCGAAGCTGTTGTAGTGCAGCTGGAAATAGGGGGCAATGGGTAACGGAACTTAACCCTTTCGAGTCGATTAACGCGGATACGCGTTTTGAGTAATTTTCTCCTGATAACCCCGAAAAGACCTTAAATTACACTTTCAGTTTTAATCGTACAGATAAGAGCAATACATCAATCGAATCTGTAAAGGGTCTACTTTTTTTGGATACAGACATAATAACAACACAACTTTGTGCACTTATAAAATAAAGATAACAAACAAGGTGTGCTGTCTGCAGCCTTTGTCTGCGCTTATCTTCATTTACAAACAAGTCATTAAAATGAACTGTAACTCCGTGAATACTCAACGAAAATTACATGGGGGAGATATCTATAGAAAGCTTGACATGTCTATATTTAAACTAAACAAGTGCCGCCGAAAACAGATATTCTGTGATAAAGTAATCCATATGAAAACAACGCGATGTCTGTTTTTCAAGTCTCCCTTCATTATATCTAATGTGACCACGCCCCCGCGCTGAACGCGCTATTCAGATTCAAACTGAAGCGCGCGGCTTGAATACGCCCATAACAGAAGAAAAAGCAGCGAGACTGTTCTTCAAGTGTTTATTTTACTGTTTGCTTCGCGATGAGAGGAATAAGACATAATTCACCCCAAAAAGATGTCATGTGGTTGAGGATTTGAGAAATGGATTTCCTCAGAAAAAAAGAATGCAGCACTTTATTCAGCAGAGATCATAAACATGAGTAAGTCTCTTTTTATTTATTTATATACTTGTACTAGTTTTCACATAACGTGTAAACATTTTACTAGTTAGACTTTTTCCAAATACTTTTTCCAAACTATAATTCCTGACTAAATGTATAGTAATCAAGTGAAACATTATGAAGTTTCAATAACAATATACAATACTATACCATTCAAAAGCTTGATGTAAATAATATAAATGTAACAAATAGATAACTGTCACAAATGTAAAAACATGATTTTCTTTCAATTTATTCCCCCTAAAAACCCAGAAAAATATTCTCAGCTCTTTTCAACATTAATAATAATGATAATAATAATAACAATAAATGTTTTTTTTGTAGAAAATAAGATTGTTAAAAGGATTCTGAAGGATTGTGTGACTGGAGTAAGGATGCCAAACAATTTGTTTGAAAGTCAGCTTTGATTGTTTCTAATAAACTGTTTAACTGCTCCCCCAAGTGGATATTAAATTATGTTGTGGGATAATTAAATATATTCGAAATAAACTACAAACATAAAATTATATAGATTTATTTTGTTCTTGCATTCTTTCTTGTAACTCCTCACTCACAGTGGCACAGATGACTGAATGGCTCATTATGCAGCTCATTATGCAGGCCTTTGTCTTCTCAGGTGTAAATCACAATGATATTCATGGTAGTTGACGCCTACTCGCATATGACTTTTACCAACAAAAAGTGTCTTAGAAAATTTAAATCAATATATTGTTCTCTGTGAGTGAGTAAACAAGATGATTTTCACATCATTTAGAAAGAAAAATTCTAGGCTACAAGCTCCAGTTCTCAAAAATCCCGGGAACCATTGTTCTTTATGTGTTTTTTTGCCTTATTCAAGTGTTTTAACATTTTTAGTTTTTCACTAACCACGCATAATATTTTTTTTTCTCAAAAACACAATCATGTACATACATGCATTTCTTATATTATTATAGCCCAGTTTGTGCTGATTACAGTGAGATTAGACTTTACCCATTTAGATATTTATTTAACTGAAAAAAGCACAAATGTCAGGGCATGACAAAACTTCTCCAGGCCCCAAAAATACCCTTAGACTCCAGAGGGTTAATGGTGATATCATTGAGGCCCCGGTAATCAATGCATGGCTGTAACTCTCCATCCTTCTTAAAGAAAAACCCAGCTGAAGCAGAAGAAGTGGAGGGCCAAATGAATCGCTTGGAGAGTTATTCATAAATGTAACACTTCATTGCTTTGGATTCAAGTGAGATAAAGGGAAAATATCCAGTCTTTAGATGGAGTGGTGCCGGGCATCAGATCGGTGATGATTGGGAAGTTGTGATGCTTTTTTCTTACTGAAGGTGTTGGCAAGGTCTGAGTATTCTGGGGCCAGATGTGGAGTATTAGTGTTGGGAGCTGAAGAGAGAAAGGCATTACTAGAGGTTCGCGTAACTCTTGACAGGCAACGTTCTTGAGTGATCTTGAGCCCACTGAGTGATCTGTCCTTCCCTCCAAGAGATGAGTGGATTGTGTGTCCGTAACCATGATAGTAAGAGGATGATGATATGATTGGGTGAGAGAATGACATAGAATCGAATGAGTTCTGAGTGCAGGGTTCCAACATGCAGTTTGACCTCCTCGGTGATGATAAGAATTCTGCCCTCTCCCAGGGGACGTCCGTCAGGCACCTCCACTGCCAAGGGAGAGTTAAAAGGGGTCAATTTCAGTTTATGGTGCTGAGCAAATTCATGTGATATAAAGTTACCCACTGCTCCTGAGTCTGAGAGAGACTTTATGCTTGATATGGAGGTTATAATGCAAGTCTTCACACTCACTGTTCTGATACTGGATGATGGTCAAACTGGGCAGGAGATTTTCAGGTGACCTGACTGACCACAGTAGAGACTTCAGGTGTGAGGTGAGTGTATCCCAATTGCATGGGTTCAGCTCCGCTAATAGCTTCATTGGCAGAACGAGGCATGTTTCAAGCTGAATATCGAGAATGGACCAAACTGTCAATTTGAATGGCCAGTTTGATAAACTCACTCAGACTCCTTCCTTCATCTCGGCAGGCCAGTTCTGAAGCTCTGCGTTCAATCCTCTCCGAACCAAGAGCTTTAATGTGTCCTCAACCCACACATCTTTGCAAGAGTGCATAATGCCAACCTCCTTCCTTAAACCTTGTGGAAAGTTTGGAGAAAGGCTTCGAAGGTGGAGAAGGATAAACCCTCAGTCCTCCATACAGTGGTAGCCCAATCCAATGCTCTCCTGGTCAGCAGTGAACAAACGAAAGCAATGTGGATGGAATCTGTTGGGTATAGCAATGTTTGCTGTTTGACCAAGAGCGAAAACACAGAAGTAAAAAGCCCTTGCATTTAGTGAGTTCTCTATCGAATCTTTCAGGGAAAGCGAGTTGTGCGCTGACTGGGGTTGTCGGAACAGGGAGTGGTTTGCTAGGAACAGGTAGTGAATTAGAGCCAGCATTGGGTGGTGACAGACTGAGCGTTTGGTGACTGCTTATATATGTGTGTGTCTGTGTGTGTGTGTGTGTGTGTGTTTGTGTGTGTGTCTGGGCATATAAATGGGGTGCAGGTGAGTGATGAGGTGTGATTGTAGTCAGGTGTGGTGTGAGTGATCAGTCCCAGGTACGAGGGATGATGGGAAATGGAGTCTGAATCAGAGTTTGATAATATTCAGGGGATGGTTCCCTCTGGTGGTGGGGAGGCGGCGGTACAGGAACCTCCTCTGTAACAGCTCCAGTCCTGCTGGGTCTGACAGCAGCAGGTTCAGAGAAAGCAGCTTATCTCCCGATCAAGGAGCTTTATTGAACAGGTAAGCCTGAGGATGTTAACTATAGCCAAGACTGACATTAATGTATAAATTCACAGAAAGCACCCCTCCCACCACAGGTACCTGTTAATCTGCACCAGAACGCCCTCGTCCTCAAAGCCTCTCCCACACGCACATGCCAGTGATTATGAATAGATTAAATGAAACAGGACAAATTTAATCTTGACAAACAATGTATCATTATAAAGATCTAAGCCTCAAGCATCGACGACAGATCGCTGTTTTTCAATGGAAAGCTTATAAAGACTGTATTTGCTACATTTGTGTAAGCAGTACACATAAAAAACGCTGAAATGAAATGAAAACGCTGTACATACCAGATCCGTCGTAATAAGGAGTCATAAACACATCCACAGCTGTAAATCCCGGTTTAGTTAGAAAGGTAAGGGTCCACTGAACGACATCTCATGAAGCACGTTTAGTCCAACGAGGCAATAACGTTGTAATATGGATCATAATTCCTTTGTTTACATTTCATTTCTTAAGCGACAGAATTGTTTGCGTCCGTTATGGAATAACTCACGGTCGAAAACTGCGTCTTGGTAGTAAAAACACGGCACGGTTTTGCAGCGTACAGTGTCACAAACAGAATGAGGCGATCCACCGGAAAAAAGAATGAATGAAAAATAGGCAGAAAATAGTTTATTTGAATTTGGCGCTCTCTCCTCAGAGCTGGTGACGCGCTCTGACGCACCTGTCAGCTGATGGAGGCGGAACTTACAGCGATCGCAAATTCCTTTCTTTCTTTTTATTTTAGAGAGTTTTTATATATGTGAGAGTGTGTTTTATGTTGAATGTGAATGTATCTGCATGATTACCTTCTGTTTGAGTGCAAATCAACCCAAATCAGCTCGCTATTACTGAATGGTCACGGCTATCAAAGTGAACGCGTCTATATGAATAGGGAGAGTGGATTATTTACTTCGGCACATTTGTGTTATTACCATCTGTATAAGTGTCCATCAGCACATCAGCACTTATTTGCATCGTAATTCATTGTAAAATATCTCTAGCAATCTCAGGATGTTCTATATTGGCAAACAATGTTAAATCTTTTTTTATTTTTCTTATTATTCTTATTTTTCTTACTCAGATTATTCTTATTGTATTTTTCTAGTGCTCAAATAAATCATTTATATGATGTCTAAGTTTATGTTTAGTGTTTTATAATTGAAAAAAACTATGCAGTGGTATGTTTACTGACTAAATAGTTTGTAGAAGCCTTCAATACTATTGGGAAATATATTTTCTTATATTTGGGGGGGGGGGGGTGTAGACATAGTCTCAGAAAAATATTTGCAGGAGTCTCATTTTTATAAATATCAGGAGATATTTTATTCAGATTTGAAATAGAAACTCATGAGACATGTGGCTTTCAACCCATTACTTTTCTAGATTGCTCCAGGACTTATTTCATGTATTTTTATATCAAATAAAAAAATATTTAAGAGTGGTAAAAAAAATTCAAGGCACTTCAGTGTCTATAACTTTTAATATTTTTGAGCATTATCAAATCTGGTTGATAAAAAGTGAAGCCCAAAGGGTCTTCTTTCTAAAGACACCACAATTATGTTTGTAACACACTGAAGTAGGAAACTATTACAATTATAAGTTAGTTAGAGCACTTTCAGCTGTGAGTCCCATAATAGGGGGTGCTGACTAACAGGTTAAAAAAAAATACCTAAGAACTGTTCCTCGAGACAAAAGACTGAGTAGAACTTTTCCACTGGAACCTGTCTGGATGATTTTGACTGGACACATAAAGTACAAATCATGATAAAGTAGTTAAAGTAACTGTATGGAGAGAGAAGGCCACCAAAATTTGTTTCAAACCATTGATACCATGCAATTCTACCCTGGGTGCCCTTTGTGAGTTTATGGATGTGTGTACCAATTGGATGACACATTTGCAATGTGGCAGGGGCACATAGATCAGATCCTCCATTCACTTGGTCCTGTGTGAATTCTTACAAGAAATTCCAGCAGACCAGAATGACCACCACAAATCAAAATAGGATGTTCGTCCTCTCGTATGGAGACGAGAGAGGGCATCTGCTTCAATGTCCAACAGCCTGGCCAATCACAGAGACAGAGCAGCAACTGCAGATGTTTCGTAAATGACCAACCCTGAACTGAGATAAATAATAATGGCATTGACTTCTGTACAGCTGCTTTATACAGTGCCTGAGACTTAAGTTGTTTCATAACTGATGAGCTTTGCAACATTGACAGAGCAGATCATGAACGATTTCTGCTGAACTGCTTCAATTACATCAAGGCAATCAATCAGCAGCAGTCTATGCAGTAAAATTTTAACACTATCAGCTAAGAGTGGATTGAGCTTGTACATAAAGATGGATCACTTACTAGCTATCAAGAATGCTAATTTAATGCACACTCATTCCTGCTCCAAAGCCTCCATTTATCCTATTTTTTTTTACTGAACTATAAGAAACCATAGAAATCAGTCAAACAACAAGAGTATCACAGATGACATCTTCAGAATCAGTTATCATTTTATTGCAAGCTGCTTGGAAAAAATAGCAATGTATGGCCCAAACAAGTAAATACTGAAACTTTATAATATTCTAAAGTTTGCTCAGTCCGGTCTCTCACGGTTTTGATTAAATTCACTGCACCACAGTGTTAGAGGTACTGCAGCAAATCTCATTCTTCAGGAACTCTGTATTCTGCCATGCCTTTTTATATACAAATTTATATTTTTCGAGGGATTTTTAAAATTAATTCACATTTCTCCCTGTCTGGCTGTCTGCCATTACAGCTCAGGATGTTCACTGATGAATGGTTTAGGACTGTGTGTTTTCTAAGTTGCCATCAAGCAGTCAGCACTGTGATGACATGTCATGAAACATCCTGCACCAACTGAGTTAATGCCATTTTGATGAATAGGAATGCTAACAGATTAGACATAAATTCATTCAGTCAATGAAATAATTTGGGGTTCAAGGGAGATTTTAGTTTTCAATGGACTTTGTTTCATGATACTGGTACATTTGCAGAATTTACAGTGCCTGTAAATACAGTTAAAATGAATATACGTAGTTAGAATTCTGCATCATTGAACAAACTGTGTTATCCAGTGATATATTTCAACTGCAATGATTAAATCTCAAATTCCAAAACATGGAATCAAGTGGTCATCAATAGTTTTGTTTTGTTTGTATTTTTTAGGCTAAGTTCTGTGCCCGAGAATTATTCAAGAGGAATCGTGTCTCTTTTATCTCCTATACAGCCAATCATCTTCATCTGTTTGTTGGCCTAGAACAGCACCAGTTTGCTTGACGGACTGCCATGGGAGAGCCCTGGCTGCCTCAAGTAAAATCATATCTTTCCATTTTCTTCTCTTGATGTCAACAATTGTTTTTCCAGGTTTTCCCTTAGGTCGTAATAGCTTATGGAGGGTGGCCAATGTGTTCGTCAAACTGTCTATTGTTGCTGGTTGAACTAGGACAGAAAATATCTTTGATACTTTATCCTAAAAACTAAGTAATATATTTCATGGAATGATGACTTTATGAGGATATAAGTATGGTTTTTCTCTTGACTGGAGAGCATTGGCTAACATATTGTTTAAGGCTTATCTTCTCAGTCATAAAACTTCTCAGTCAAGCTAACAAAATAAAAAAATTACAAAACTATTTCCTATTTTATATATTTGGATTTACATACTAAAGGCCCCAATATACTTCAAATGAAGTTCGTTTTCTTTCTTCGTTTCGGGGCAAAAAGAAGTTCGAAAAGGCTGAGCGACGGTATACTGTTAACAAACATTCCAACACCCCCGTGCTGCTGGAGGCAGGGTGTACAGTAGATTAATGTAACATGACTCACGACGCTCGCGTGTATCCCCTTAACAAAACAACGATTAAATGATGAAGTGTAGGCAATCTAGGTGTGAGAAAGGGTCCAATGGTCAGAATATTATGAAAAAAAAGAATAATGATTAGCAGCAGCTCAGAGTCAAGTATCATGTCTGCAATACAAAAGAACCAATCCATAATCAGTCCTTTATGGGAAGTGTGAATGTCTCATATTCTGAAAACTTTAGCATGATATGTGGGAAAAAAATATTGGAGTCAGTTTGTTGCTTTATTTTATTAGTGTTCATTTATTTTATTAAACTGGATAAACTGTTTTGATAAAAACAAAGGTTTATTATTATATATTCGTTTGGCATTTCATTTACTGTATAAGTTACCCTTTAAGTTTGCTTATTGAAAGAACAACAGCAGCAGTATGGTGTAACATTTATTTGAAACATGTATTTGGTACTTGCTACCTTATATCTTTACTCTTTCTTTTCATTCTTTTCATGGCTTTGGAAAACTTGTCTCGGATGTTTCTCTGCTTCACTTTTTGATTAACTCCGGGTCGTCAAAACCAAGCTTCGTTGCTATTTCTTTCTAGGAATGAAATACTGTCTCTACATCTTTAAAGTCTGTCTGCTAGCGATTATACACATGTGGATATATTTGTGCAGCTCAGCTATTCGACACTCCAGTGTATTCAGGAGATGTTGCTCCGCAGAATAAGGAAAGAACCACAAAAAAAAAATTGTGCGTCAAAGAAGGTAGAGCTTCAGAACACACCCACCGATTGCGTAACCGCCACGGACCAATAGAAACTCAAAGGTGTTTAGGAGCCAAAGCGAACTCCCCCAGAAAGTTAGCTTTGGTGAGCCGTTTCGAACTGCCAAAACGTACTCAAACCGAAATTCGTTTTGGCCTGATTTTGTTCCAAATGACGTCATATCAGTTCGTTCTTCGATTTCATTTGAAGTATATTGGGCCCGGTAGGGACTATGCTGCTTTAGTGTTTTTGTTGTGTATTCCCACCATACCATTGCACAACCTCTTATGAAGTCAATGTAGATCTTCTTGCTGGTGTGAGACTGCCACATTATGTACTGGTTTGAGCCAAATGTCATGTTTAGTTGTCCAGCTTGTGAAACAAAAACCATATATCACACTCATTTTAGGTTGACGGTTTAAGTCAGATTGACTGTTAAGACAACATATGTTGATAAAGGAACAATACTGACATGTTCTAATCATTAGTTACAGGCATAATAGAGAGTCTGTGCTTTTCTTGTGTTCCACAGGAAAAAAGTTGTAATAATAATAATTTTGGAAAGATAAGAGTGAGTAAAGGACAATATACTTTTTTTTGTTAAAAGGGCGAGACTGGATTTGCCTGAGAAGGCACTGATGTTTTATGTGTCTGAAGTGACTCACAAGACATTAATCTACTTATACACTAGATGTCCTGCAATGTACTACCTTCATAATAATGATTCCAAAAAAAGCATTAATAAATAAAGAGAGATAAAAGAAATGGCACCTGACAACTTTAATGTGCTTCCACAAGTATGGTACAAAATAGGAGCTGAAACACTTTTCTTTGTCAGATTTGATAAATGCTTAATGAAGCTTACTTAACCCTCAGAAAATGTTGATCAGAGTAAATATTATATGAACTGCTTTATCTATTCACTATATATGATGCTTCCAACTCTGTTACCAAAATGTGAGAGATTTTGATGCTTTTGAATTTGCCAAAATGGTGTGCTAATCCCTGATGGCCGAAGTGATCTGATTGATCAAATCATATTTGCTTACTGTATTTTGGGGTGCTGGGCTGGTAACCAGAAGACTGCTGGCTTGAGCCTTGCAAGAGAGGAGGGTGGGAGGTATGGAAAACTATGAGCCGTGTATCACTGAGCAAGATATAATTTAAACCCAGTTTGATCCAGCAGTATATTTTTCCTCAAGCAAGAGGTTTATTTATTTATTTTGCACCCCTTAATCGGAAAATCCATGTACCAGACTGCCACAACGCTTTTTTTAGATGAGGAACAAATCTCTGAGCTTGATCAAGTTTGCAAGGTTAGAGGCATCAAATCATTAAAGGTTGTCTGTACAGCTGTTCTGGGAAGAAACTGTTGTGCCAATATTTGATTTAGCCCCTAAACTATTTTTGTCCAGAATAATCTGCAAAGTGGTAGTCTGGTTATGTGGGACTAAATATTTACTTATTTTCACTACATCACATTTGGATATGTTGATGACAAGTGGAATCAACTGCATTGTTTCATAATAAGACAAGTGATGTGTATTCAGTTAGCTTACATGTGGAAAAATCAGGCAGCACAAAATCATGGAGGCCACAATTTGTTCGGGATATGAAAAAATCACCAGATTTCAGATACTTTCATTGTATCCTCATTACTGCAGCTTCAGCTGCCAATTATGAGTCAGTGATCCAAGCCATTCTTTCTTGGAGAATAACAATATAAGCTCTGTTTCCCCATTTGAGCCTGCAAAGCATCTGTTTATATTCTTGCACATTTTCATCATATCTTTGAGAGTTTAGAGGCTTTTGAACATTTGTAAGAAGATGTCAGCAATTCTTACTCTTATCCTGAAAAACTCATCTCTTTTTTTCATATTCATATTGAAACAGAACACCTGTCGAATACTGTCCTTTCTAGTTTTGAGAATGGATTTCATTAATCTGATTAATATAAGAATAAAATGTGGGAGTGTCCCTCAGCTGTGGAAACAATAAAGTGTGCAATTTGCTAAGAACATATATTCAGCTGAGCTATGAGAGCACTCAAAAAAGCACTCTTTACACACTACTTTCAACACTGTAATTAAACAGTGATTTCCTAATGATGTGCAAACATTTGTCCAGCTCTCTCCCAAGCTATAGAGAGACGTGTACTGTAGAGTGCCAAGAAAGTATAGCTGCTTTCAACAAATCTCGATTAGTGATGGGAAGTTCGGATCATTTTACAGACTCTGACTTTTGAGTCTCGTTCATCAAAATTAACGAATCTTTTTTTCGAGTCATTTCGTTCATTTTAGCAAAATGTAATAAAAATGTTACATGTTACCTCCCCAAAAAATCTAGTACTTACGCAAACGTTGATCACACTACTGACAATACAAAACTAAAATGCTATAAGATACAGAAAATATTAATTCATTTTGTACCTGGGTCTTCAGTCTGTGATTAGCTCACCTCACCTCTTCTTGTCTGAAAAGTCTTCGGGTTCAAGTCATTCCTTAATCACGTGACAGCCCCATACACTCAACCAATGCAGTCCGAGCCGGAAAGAGAATTGATTAATTCATCTCATCAGTCTTTCGGGTCGAGTCATTCCTTAATCAAGTGACAGACCCATATTTCTGACATTTCTGTCACTGTGTTTTTGTTACCGTTTCTTCAGGATCTGTGGTGTGTTATTATTTTATGAACAAATAAAACCCTGTTATAAATAAAATATTGATTAATTTGTCTTTTTGACTGTCTATCAGTAAATAAACACTAGGATATATAATAATATAATAATCCAAGCCTACAATACAAAGCATTTATAGCCTAGTTTGTTCATTTTTAATCCAATTTTGAGTTGGTATAATAATTGCTTTTCCTAGGCAAACTTGACATTTTGTTCTAATATATGTACAAGAAGATTGCTCAAAAAGGACATAATGACATAAATTAAAAGCAAATAACATTTTGAATCCTAAACAAGTAACACTACAGTTCTATAGTCTAATCTGAAGGGTGAACTCAAAAGACATAAATCATACAACAAGGTCATTTTTGAAGATTAGAATCCAGTGTGAAAAACACCTTCATTAAAAAAATATCTTCATCAAAGTGATTTCGCCATCATATGGACAACATTTAAAGCATAACCAATAATAAAAAATTTTATAATAAAAAATAATAATAAGTACTGTGCACCCATTTGTAAGGAAGGTTGTAAATTAACTAATTACTCTAGCCCAATGTTGTCACGTCACGTGACAAAAGAACGAACAACCTGAAGACACGAAAGATTAACTAATCGATTGTCTTTCCGGCTCAATACTGCATTGGTTTTAGTGTATGGGTCTGTCACATGATTTAGGAACGACTCGACCCGAAGACTCATGAGATGAACTAATCAATTTTCTTTCCGGCTCAGATTGCATTGGTTTAGCGTATGGGTCTGTCATGTGATTAAGGAACAAGTCAAAATCCCAATAGACCCGAACTATGAACTAATAAATTCTCTTTCCGGCTCAGACTGCATTGGTTTAGCGTAGGGTCTGTCATGTGATTAAGGAACGAGTCAAAAACCTGATAGACCCAAACTATGAAATAATCAATTCTCTTTCTGGCTCAGACTGCATTGGGTTAGCGTATGGGGCTGTCACGTGATTAAGGAACGAGTCAAAACCCCATTAGACCAGAACTATGAACTAATCAATTCTCTTTCCGGCTCAAGACTGCATTGACTGAAACAGGTGAATTACTACTAGCGGAACAGAACCTACAGAATATTGTGCATGCGCGACTGAACGAATCACTCCCCGAGACGACTCGTTCTTCCCGAGTCACATTAAAGATTTGTTCAAAATGAACGAATCGTTGAAGAACAACACATCACTAATCTTGATTTAGGAGTAGCAATGCAAACACCTACAAGGGAGCTTCAGTCAATGCCGCTATGGAATATATACTCAAATTATTTATGTTTTTCTAAATAAATTTCAGACCATTTCCATTTGATATTTTGAGGCTACTTCTGTAACGTATGACAGAGACAGGATGTAAACGCAAGGCGTATTTATTGACAAACAGCACAAGAGTCAGATGAATGAGCAAGATCACAGGAGACACTGACGGGCGGACACAAGGCTGATGGAAAGGTGACGCAGGGACTTCGGTGGACAACAGGTGGTGGTGCTCGGTCCAGTGATGATCCCTTGAATCCCGGTGAGTGAGTGATCCTTGTGACGGTGCTTGGTATTTCCAGTGCTGAGTGACGATCCAGGAACGAACGACGAAGACAGGAAGACTAGGCAGGAACTAAGGACACAGGAACAGGCACGGGAGCACACCGGGGAGAAACAACGATCGGACAACATGAAACACAAGTTACTGAACTTATATAGGGAACAAACAATTGAAACCAGCTTGCGCTGCTGATCAGGGGGGGGGGGGGGGTTGCCCGGGACAGGCGGATTAATAGGTGCCCAAAACACGGGTTTGATTTTAGATACATGGAAGGCGGGGTGAATTCTGTACGTAGGAGAAAGTTTGAGGCGGACTGTCACCGGACTAATGATCTTGGTGACAGGAAACGGGCCAATAAATTTTGGGGCAAGCTTATTAGAGACGGAGCGGAGAGGAATATTCTTAGTAGACAGCCACACTTTTTGACCGACGACGTATACGGGAGGCTTTGACCGGTGGCGATCGGCCTTGGCCTTGGTGCGTGCCCCCACTTGGAGTAGAGTCTCACAGGCTCTAGTCCAAGTGTGGTGACACCTCTGGACGAAGGCGTGAGTAGAGGGGACCGCGACTTCGGATTCTGTACTGGCAAAAACTGGTGGCTGGTAACCTAAACTACACTCAAACGGAGTAAGGCCCGTAGCTGACACTGGTAATGAGTTATGGGCGTACTCCACCATAGAAAGTTGTTGGCTCCAAGAGGAAGGATTCTTGGAAACCAAACATCGCAATACTCTCTCCAGATCTTGGTTGGCTCTCTCTGATTGACCATTGCTTTGGGGATGAAACCCCAAAGAGAGACTAACCGTCGCCCCCAATAATCTACAAAACTCTTGCCAAAATTTGGACACAAATTGGGGACCCTGTCGGAGACCACGTCCATCGGGAGGCCATGTAAACGATAGACGTGATTTTTGACAGCAACCGCTGTCTCCTTGGCTGAAGGTAATTTGGGAAAGGCGATAAAATGAGCCGCCTTCGAGAACCGGTCCATGACCTTCAAAAGGACAGTCTTGCCCTGGGAGGGCGGTGACAAAATCTAGCACGATGTGGGACCAGGGTCTCGAAGGGACTGACAGCGGTTGTAGTAACCCATCAGGGGGTCGATTGGAATTCCTACCAGTGGCACAAACCGAGCAAGCCAAAACAAAATTACGGATATCACGAGCCATTAACGGCCACCAGAATCGTTGCTTAACCAAAAAACTGGTACGATTAACTCCTGGATGACAAGCTATACTGGAGCAATGACCCCACTGAATGACTTCAGACCGATATTCCTCAGGCACATATAACCGGTTCGGTGAGCAATCGGGCGGAGGCGTTACCCCTTCTAAGGCCTTCATGACCCTCGATTCGACCTCCCACCTGAGAGTGGAGACCACTAATGTCTCGGGTAAAATACACTCGGGAGTGGACGGGCGTTAGGAATGGTCAAAAATACGAGATAAAGTATCGGGTTTTATATAAATAAATGTATATATATGTATTATATGTATTATATATGTTTTTGGAACCCGGGCGGTACGAAAGAGAAAAGTCAAAATGACCGAAAAAAGTGCCCACCGAGCCTGCCTAGAGTTGAGTCTTTTAGCAGTTCTAATGTATTCTAGGTTCTTGTGATCGGTCCAAACGATAAAAGGTACCCCTGACCCTTCTAACCAGTGCTGCCATTCCTCCAGTGCTAACTTGACTGCCAACAACTCTCTGTTACCAATTTCATAATTACGTTCGGCAGGTGATAAATGATGAGAAAAAAACGCGCAAGGGTGAACCTCATCGTCTGTGGCAGAACGTTGGGAAAGAACTGACGCGTCGACCTCCACCACGAACTGCCGTGATGGATCAGGGGCAACGAGGATGGGAGCCGAAACGCAGTGGCTCTTAAGTTTGGCAAATACAGCCTCCGCTGTATTGGACCACCTGAACGTCGTTCTGGGGGAGGTCAAGGTGGTCAGAGGAGCGACTAGTTGGCTGAAGTTACGAATAAAACGTCGATAAAAATTGGCGAATCCCAGAAACCTCTGTAGGGCCTTACGGGAATCTGGACTTGGCCAATCTATCACAGCCTTAATCTTGTCAGGATCCATACGCACTCCCTCAGACGAGACGATGTACCCTAAAAAGGGGACGGACTGTGCATGAAAAATGCATTTCTCCGCCTTGACAAAAAGCCCATTCTCTAGCAACCTCTGAAGCACTTGTCTGACGTGCTGAACGTGTTCCTGGAGAGAAGAGGAAAAGATCAAAATGTCATCCAGGTAAACATATATGAATTGATCAACCATATCCCTCAGCACGTCATTGACGAGTGCTTGGAAGACCGCGGGCGAGTTGGATAGCCAAGTATTCAAAGTGCCCTCTGGGGGTATTAAATGCGGTCTTCCATTCATCTCCCTTCCTTATGCGAACCAAATGATAAGCGTTACGTAAATCCAATTTTGTGAAGATGGATGCTCCCTGCAATCGTTCGAAAGCTGAAGACATCAACGGCAAAGGATAAGTTTTCTTTACCGTGATGTTGTTCAACCCTCGATAATCAATGCACGGTCGCAGAGACCCATCCTTCTTCCCCACAAAAAAGAACCCCGCCCCCGCTGGAGATGAGGAAGGTCTAATGAATTTGGATGCTAGAGAATCAGAAATATATTTCTTCATAGCCTCCCTCTCTGGAACAGAAAGTGAATATAACTTGCCCTTGGGCGGAGACCCACCTGGTACTAAGTCTATGGCACAGTCATAGGGACGATGTGGAGGAAGAGAAGCAGCACGAGACTTACTGAACACTTCTCTCAGGTCCTGGTACTCTTCGGGCACGTTAGATAAATTCACCACCTCCTCCTGGAAAACAGACACAGGTACAGACGAACATGCAGACACCAGACATGACTCATGACACTTATTACTCCACATAGAAATAGTATTGTGCCCCCAATAGACTCTGGGATTGTGTTGTGTGAACCAAGGATGACCAAGTACGATGGGTGCCAGAGGTGAGTTTATGAGGAGGAATGTTATTGTCTCAGTGTGGTTGCCAGACGTGATGAGAGTGATGGGTTCAGTGGCATGTGTAATGTTGGAAAGCTGTTGCCCATTGAGAGCATTGACCGCAATCTTGTACGTGAGGGGGGTGGTAGAAATGTGGAGGTGGTGAGCCAGTTCTAAATCCATAAAATTACCTTCTGCCCCTGAATCCAATAAGGCCTGGGTGTCATGAGTGTTGGTTGCCCACCTTAGTCTTACTGGAAGGAGAGTAGATGATGATGGTGAGGATGAGGTCTTCTCGGTGGAGATCCCGCCCGATAGTAGCCTCATAGTTACTACCGGGCTTGGTCTTTTAACGGGCATGAGTGGATGAAGTGGCCCGCCCTCCCGCAGTAAAGGCACAGTCCGTGGGATCTCCGCCGTTCCTTCTCCTCCCGGGAAAGACGAGCTCTACCCACCTGCATGGGTTCCGGATCGTAAGAGGGACTGACCGTATCCAGGAATTCTGAGCGTCTGGTCTCCATGCCGCGAACTGGATGGTCTTGTTGGAAACGGCCCATTCTCCTCAGCCGAGCATCTACTCGAAGTGCTAATTCGATGAGTCCATTGAGACTAGTGGGAAGGTTCAGCATGTAAATTTCCCTCTGAATACGGTCAGCCAACCCATGCAGGAATCTGTCCCACTGCGCCTCCTCGTTCCATCGGCACTCTGCAGCCAGGGTGCGGAACTGGATGGAATATTCCGACACCGAACCGTGACCTTGGCGAAGATCGACGAGTAGTATGGCCGCCTCCCTACCCGCCACCGCCCAATCGAAAACCCTCCTCATCTCCTCGGAGAGTGCCTGGAACAAGGCACAGCATGGGTCTTGATTCTCCCACACCGCCCTTCCCCAGAGAGCCGCCCTGCCGGAAAGTAGTGTCAGCACAAACGCCACTTTGGATCGCTCTTGGCTGAACGTCTGAGGCTGTAATGCAAAGTGCATAGAACATTGGGTCAGAAAAGCTCTGCAAAACTCTGGTTCACCTGAATAACCTTCGGGTGTCGGCAGTCTCGGTTCCTGCCGCGGCTGCGGCTCTGGAAGAGGGGGTGGAGTCGGCGGTGTGGGTGGCGCAGTGGAGACTCGTAGCTGTTGTATCTGCTGGGTGAGCTCAGACACCTGCGTCACAAGCGCTTGGACCGCCCTCCCTGTGAGTGAGATGTTCTCCTCCTGGGTGTCCATTCTAGCGATACTTCGAGCCGCAAACTCGTCCCACGTGGAAGCGCCTGCTACATCCATAATGGTCAGATCGTTCTGTAACGTATGACAGAGACAGGATGTAAAGGCAAGGCGTATTTATTGACAAACAGCACAAGAGTCAGATAAATGAGCAAGATCACAGGAGACACTGGCAGGTGGACACAAGGCTGATGGAAAGGTGACACAGGGACTTCGGTGGACAACAGGTGGTGGTGCTCGGCCCAGTGATGACCCCTTGAATCCCGGTGAGTGAGTGATCCTCGTGACGGTGCTTGGTATTTCCAGTGCTGAGTGACGATCCAGGAACGAACGACGAAGACAGGAAGACTAGGCAGGAACTAAGGACACAGGAACAGGCACGGGAGCACACCGGGGAGAAACAACGATCTGACAACATGAAACACAAGTTACTGAACTTATATAGGGAACAAACAATGAAACCAGCTGGCGCTGCTGATCATCGCTGATCAGTGACCACGCCCACAGACACACACACAACAGCACGCTAGACAAAAGAGAGAGAGTGAATTCATGAATTGTGACAACTTCTAAGTGATGTTTCTTAAAACTAATTTCGGGAGGAGCATGCACGGATAATTAACATGGCCAGTTCATCATTAGTGATTGCACAGTTTACCAATCAGCTCAAGAGAAAACAACTATAAATAATCAAGTAAGTCCTACCTTCGTCATCTCTTGACTTTCAGAATCCCTCCGCCACCCCGATCTCGCACCTTCAGCCAAGGTTCTACCCCAGCTCAGGTAGAAGCACTCAGGGGAGCACTTTGGGCTGAGCCAGACACCGAGCTCAGACCCCTCTCCTCCGGATGGGGGGGTGCCCCGGGCTCGGGAGTCTTGCCGGGCTCGGAGCTCTCTCCTCGGACAGCACGCCAAATACACATAACCTTTATTTAATTATAAGTAAATGTGAACTCGTGAAATGGCCATCAAAAAAGAAATGAGCTACAGAGAAAAGTATAAATGCTTTTTAGAGCCAGACGGTGTCCCAGGCCACTATAACCTGATAAACCCTTTCTCTAGGTTATTTACTTATTTATTTGGTGTTCTTTTAATCACATAAATTGTGCATTTACATTCCAGTGTATCATATACATTGATTTATTTGTGGTGGGCCACCACAATATCAAAACTGACCTCCATAAATAGATTTTCCTTAGAAGTCTTTAACTGTTGAATAAACATGAGCTCTGCATTTTTCAAAATCAAAACCCGGTGCAGGTGTTTTTATATCACTGTATTTCTGAAGGAAACCGACTGTCTTCAGAAAATTTGTATTCATCTTGCATGTAATGCCTGATTAAGCATCATTTGTGAGCACAGCACTGCTTTGTGTACAGCTGTTAACAGGGAAACCTCTATTTCTCTCGCTACAAAAGCGCCTCCTGCTGGCATAGAATAAGTTTGCCTAAAGTTTCCCTCGAGATGTGCCACCACACATAGAGTGTAATTCTGTGGGAAATACAGAATTCCATCTCCATTATTACAAAACCTGTGACACACAACAATAACATCTCTGATCACGGCTTTCTCCATTGATCGGTTGTTGGCGTTTGTAAGTGCCGCGAATAAGTCATTGCTTGTGGTAGCTTCAGAGTTCCTGCACCAAGTCCGAATGCAACCAGGAAACGGCCCGAGTAACCCATATGACATGGGAAGTTGAATCCAATATTTCTGAAAAAATCTAATCGCTTTATGTGATTAATGTATTTAATTTAGGCTTTAATTCACATATAAACACTATCAACACACATACATGGAGCTATTCAAAAATGGTAGGCAAAGCTCAGACACATTTTCTTGACATTTCATCTTTTTATCTTTTTATATAAATGGACTGTTTTCCTCTTCAAAAGACTTGAATTAACTTGCTCGATTCATATGGATTCATATGAATTCCATATGATCCATTTATATGGATTCGATGCATATGTATTCTGTACTTACTGCTTATTGCACTTCTGGTTAGATGCTAACTGCATTTCATTGCCCTGTACCTTACATGTGCAATGACAATAAAGTGGAATCTAATCAAATCTAATCTAACTTTTTATGCATCAAAGTTTTGGTGGAATTGACTTTTACTAGAAGGACAGAAATATCTCTCAGGTTGTATCAATCTTTTTTAATGAAATGCACTTTTAATGGAATTTTTATTGCTCATCCTCAAGCTGACTCTCAAGCAGAAAACGGAAGAAACAATGAATTCCTTTGTCTTCTGACCAAGCTGGTGACTACAGCTTAGATACAAATAAACATAACAAAAGGTGATGTCATTTAAAATGCATTCTGGGTAGCAGTTCCACTAAGCCTCTCTCACTAACAGTGGTACAAAGAGACAAATCCCTGACATTTCAGCTAGTGAGTTTATTGAGGAAAAAAAATGAATGATGTTTTTAATTATTCCTCTGAAGCGCAGAGCTGTGGAAAACCTAGCCAGCCTATTGTCTGATTGTTGGAGCAGGGTGATGTTATGTCAGGCACCACGTCAAATTCTGCACATATTACACAAAGACACAGTTCCACTTCACACAGTTTCAAGGCTAGGGTGTGACATCAGACAGTATTTGGGGCAGGGTACAAAAGGCTTCACTTTTTGTTTCATCAAGACTTAAATATGTAAAAATGTAATACGATATCACGTTAACTATATTGCAAGTGTGTTTTTCAGAGCTGAAACATGGCCAAGGCAAACTTTATGTTGGGCAGAGAAAAGTAAAGTCAACTTTGTAAAATATTATATTTCTGGTATATCTGAATAAATGACAAACTGTGGCAGTCCGGGAGAAAACGTTGGTTTCTTGTGCAAATGGCTTTAGGAAAAAAAAGGGGGAAAACTTTGATGTCCAAGAAATATGATTGTGTTTAATGAGACTTTTAAAATTTAATTTATATTAAAACTGTAGCTTGTCTAAGAAATTAACAAATGCATCCAGATAAATAAGTAACTGTTCTTATTTATCTGCATAATAAGACTATGTGATTATGCACACAGAAAAGAATTGCAGCTGGGAAGCTCTTTAGAGAGCTGGTTAACAGTCAAGGAGGCTCTTATTTAGTGGCTTGTTTGGTGTACTGTCCAAAATAGATGATGTCAACCATAATTTTTTTTTTTGAAGACAGTGAATTTTAATTTTTTATACATCTGTCTTACCTTCTGTTCTCTGTGAAACTTCTGATGTAAGAGCAGTATGCAGTCATAGTCGGGAATGAATGGGAACATATACACTGGGTACGACCTCATTTGACTCCAGAAAACTTTAAATTCTTAGTGGCGAGGGTTCAAAAAGGTGCTAGAGTCTTTTAGACCCAGGCCTATTACAGTAACAGACCCCCTAAAAACTAGACTGAGACCAAGACCTATCAAGAATCAGGCACTCACTTTTAATTATGGTTAGTCGCAGAAAAAAAGGCATTGTTTTACTATTTCAGATGTTTATCCTAGACATAAGATAATTAGAAATAGGGCTACATGAACATCAGATGGAGACTTATGCTCAAGTCTCTACATTCTCTAAGTTCTTCTAAGTGCATCACCCTTTGCAACTTTGAGACAAATGTCTCAATAAGAACTCAAACATTTCTTAATATTACCATATATTATATTGAATAACAATCAGTATTGAGGCATAAACCATCATTTTGCCTTTCAGCAAAACAAAAATGATTACTGAGACGTCTTAGAACTGGCCTATGCACCTGGCACCTGGCCTATGAACTGTATAGTTAGGCCTAATGGTTAGAGAGTCGGACTCCCAATCGAAAGGTTGTGAGTTCGAGTCCCGGGCCGGCAGGAATTGTGGGTGGGGGAAGTGCATGTACAGTTCTCTCTCCACCTTCAATACCACGACTTAGGTGCCCTTGAGCAAGGCACCGAACCCCCAACTGCTCCCCGGGCGCCGCAGCATAAAAAATGGCTGCCCACTGCTCCGGGTGTGTGTTCACAGTGTGTGTGTGTGTTCACTGCTCTGTGTGTGTGCATTTCGGATGGGTTAAATGCAGAGCACAAATTCTGAGTATGGGTCACCATACTTGGCTGAATGTCACTTCACTTCACTTCAGAAATATGGGGGTGTTTTGATTTGGGGAGAGTTGAATGAATTGATTTATTTTGTGCTATGATGAATGAATTAGCAAATGTTTACTTTACTATCCCACTGATTGTTTCATCATCATTGTTACATTTAAATCTAAAAATGTTACATTTTAAATGTATGTTGCTCTTAAAATGGCATCGTATCCCAACTTACCCTACTATATAAACCTATGGTACAATGAGACTGAATAGAAATACATTACCACACAATTTCTTCCCCTAATAAATGATGTTAAAAGGGGTCAGTTTTTCCATCATCTGTCAGTAAAGTTAAGTTTTGTGATTGATTTTTGATGTAAACGATTTTTCCCTTGGCCTTTCAGACGTGCAGAAATGTATCTGTTAAAACTGCACTAGCCTAAAACACTTTTCCACTCCATCTCCAGAATCAAAGTCCCAGCTTGCACAGGCAAGCAGCTGTTCTGATGACTTAAAGGATGTTATAAACTATAATCGTGTCCACTTTGTCCATTTGGTCTTCTCATAAGAGGCCATGGTACAAGACTTAGGCACTTTGCCAAAGGTGATAAAATTCCCAAATGACCTTCTAAATCTAAATTAATATTTCCTGCGGATTACTGAGTGAGGCAATAAACATTTAGTGTTTAAAGGAAGAGGAGTTACTGCTTTAGTGAGAAGGATGGGGCTACATAAAAAAATAATAATAATATATATATATATATATATATATATATATATCCAAAAAACAACAACTTTAGTGCCTTTCACTTTATGTAGTTTAAAAAAATGGTTGTACAGCATCAAAGATGTTGAGTATATCCACCTTTTGCAGTGTACACTTTACACTGGTAACATATTTATAGACTGGCCAAGTGCTTTCAATCGTTGCTTAGAAATTAGCAGTTACAATGTGCACTTTAGAGAGAGAGAAGACTGTAAGGTTTATGGCATCGCGTGTTAAAAATAATAATAATAGTAATTTGGTTTGGTTTGAGGAAACTAACCAAAGTCAGCACATAGTTTCTGATATCATTTAAATTATCCTTCACTTCTTTGCATAGTAGGAACCCAAATGAACCCTTTAAAAAAAGTAGATGATTAAAGTACAGTATATTGTGTTTTGTGATTTGTACTCTAGATTATCTGTGACACTTTATATGGGATCCTATCTGTTGCATATGTTGCATAGACCCTTTTGTTTTACTTGAAAAAGAGATCACGTACTAGCTAAACCAGGGTCCCTCAAATCTTACCCTGGAGGGCCAATGTGCAGCAGAGTTTATTTCCAACCCTGATCAAACTCAACTACCTGTGATTTTTTAATGATCCTGAAGACACTGATTAGTATGCTCAGGTGTGTTTGATTAAGGTTAGAGCTAAACTCTGCAGGAAACTGGAACATGTTGGGCAGATTTGAGGATTCCTGAAATTATAATGTTAGAGCAACTGATCTGTCAGAATGACCACTATGCACTGTTGTTAACAGAAATTGTTCAGGCCATGCAAGGAGAGAGCCTTTAGCAACCACCTTTTCTTTCCTTCATTAATAATACAACCCCAGAATACTGACCAGAAAATAGCATAAAGGTCCCGCCAGCTTTGGCAGAGGATTAAGACCGAATGAGTGTGGTTAATAATGACATGTCCCACAGATTCTTCGTTGCTCAGAAAGTGAGGGAAACACCTGTGCAAATGGAAGAATTAAAAACACTTACAGTCATCATCCTCTGGTGCAATGACGCTCCATAATATTCTTCCAAGTTCCAAAATTGTCATAAAAGGGAAATCCCATACCAGCTACTGCTTCCAAAAAGAGCTTAATTAGATTTTCAGACAAAGTGCAGCGCAAAACCTTTGGGTCAAGCTGAAGTGTGTGGTGGAATAGATTTTTCCCCCCTTCATAATAGAACAGCCCTTATGTCAGTGCAATAACCATATTTTGAACATTTTAAATAATGTTTGAACAAATTAAATTAAATTAAAGGATTTAAAGGGATTTAAGGGAATAAAGAAAAAAGAAAGAAGAATAGTAATATAACTAGAATATATTGTAACCCATTCTCCATTTCTGAACTGCCTTTGATTCTACTAACTACAGTATTCTTTTGGACAGTAGCTCTTTTCCCTATTCGGCGACCAAATTCTGGAACTTTAATTTTTTAGACACAGTCTGTCAGTTTAAACCGTTATTGAATGTTAACCCTCTGAGTCCTAAGGGGGTTTTGGGGGCCTGGAGAAGTTTTAACATGCCCTGAATTTTGTGCTTTTTTCAGTTGCTTATAAACATATACATGGGCATATGTAGAAAGGGCATATGCAAGTAGGCGTCAACTATCATGAATATTATTGTGATTTACACCTGAGAAGATAAAGGCCTGCATAATACGCTGCATAAAGAGCCTTTTAGTGAAGTGTTTGACTAAGCAAGAGTTACAAGAAAGAATATGAGGACAGAATAAATGTATATATTTTTATGTTTGTAGTTTATTTAGAATATGTTTAATTATCCCTCAAAATAATTTGAGATTCACTTGCAAGTGCAGTTAAACAGTTTATTAGGAACAATCAAAGCTGACTTTCAAAGCTGAGTTGGATAAATTGTAAGAACAAAATCGTTTGTAACATTTGTCTTATTAATCGTTTTTATTTATCATCACTTGTGTGCTAAATAAAAGTTTTAATTTCTATACTGACTCCAAGCTTTTGAATGGTATAGTGTATCACTTGGAGTAAGACTGGAATAATGATACTGAAAATTTAGCTTTGATCACAGGAATAAATTAAATTTTATTCAAATAGAAAGCAGTTATTTTAAATATTAAAAATATTTCACAATATTACTGCTTTAGCAAACTGGTATTGTGTCATGTTGAAATATATAAATGAACATCACATAACTAGCATCTCGAAAGTGTAAATTGTTTATGTGCTCTCAAATAAACTAAATGAACTACATTATTAACATAATTGTGATGGTCACTGATACTAGTAGTACAGTAGAACATTTTGATCATGTGAATGAAACTTCATAATGTTTCACTTGATTATACATTTAGTCAGGAATTATAATTTGGAAAAAGTCTAACTAGTAAAATGTGTACACGTTATGTGAAAAAGGAAAAAATCCTGGAAGGAAATCCAAAACTCAAATCCTGAGGTAATCCTCAGCGCATCTTCTTGGGGTAAATTATGTCTTATTCCTCTCAGTGCGAAGCGAACAGTAAAATAAAATAAAAAAACTTGAAGAACAGTCTCACTGCTTTGTCTTCTGTTGTGTGGGCGTATTCTAGCCGCGGGCTTCACTTGGAACATTATAATTTCAATAACGAGCTCAGTGCATGGGCGTGGTCACATTGGATTTAATGAAGGGAGACTTGAAAGACGGACATCGTGTTGTTTTCATAAGGATAACTTTATCACAGAACATTTGTTTTCAGTAGCACTTGCTTAGTTTAGTAGAC
This sequence comes from Carassius carassius, assembly GCF_963082965.1. Classification (NCBI taxonomy): domain Eukaryota; kingdom Metazoa; phylum Chordata; class Actinopteri; order Cypriniformes; family Cyprinidae; genus Carassius; species Carassius carassius. The sequence continues at coordinate 30,741,518 of NC_081782.1, read as the reverse complement.
ATGTCAAGCTTTCTATAGATATATCATGTCTCTTCGTTGAGTATTTGCTGAGTTACAGTTCATTTTAATGATGTGTTTCTAAATGAAGATCACCGCAGACCAAGGCTGCAGACAGCACACCTTGTTTGTTATCTTTATTTTATAAATGCACAAAGTTTTGTTGTTATTATGTGTGTATACAAATAAAAGTAGACCATTTACAGATTTGATTGATGTATTGCTCTTATCTGTACGATCAAAACTGTTTATGTCGACCTCGCAGCATTGTTAAGCTCTCCTCTCACCCTGGCCAAAGACTGTTTAACCTCCTGCCCTCCAGAAGGCACTTCAGGAGCCTCCAGACAAAGAACAGCAGACTTAGGAACAGCTTTTTCCCTACAGCTGTCTCCTTACTAAATTCTGACCTTGCACTATTGTCTGTTCAATGATCAAGTTGCAAACTGAAATATTTTTTATGCACTTTTTTAATGTACATTGCACTAATGTAAATGATGTTCATACAGTAGGTGGCCAGCCTATCTGGGCCTTACCGCCGCGCATACCGCCGCCGCGGCTAACTGTAATTCGGTCGAATGTTAAAATCATTCGCGAAACTACCGCCAGGTGGCGCAAAGGGACAGATTGCGAAATGAATGTAATTGTAAAATGAGATAAAAGAAGGAAGTAAAACAACAATAACATTATGATATAACGTTGTAACATTTAAAAAAAAAAACATAATTTTTTTTACAATTTGTTAATTTTTAAAATGTAGGATAGTCTTAGGCTACAGTCTACTAAACAAAAATTAAAAGAAGACCTTTACACAAAGGATCATATGCATGCTATTTTTATTATTATTATTTATTATTATTAATATTCTTGTTACAAGTATGGAAGAACCATCACTTCTAACACAAAAGACTGCTTTTTAAGTTATCTTCCTGATGTATCCAAATTCCTTAGCATATCCAAAACCTCAGAACAACTTGATGATGTAACAGAAACTATGGACTCTCTCTTTTCTAGCACTTTAAATAAAGTTGCTCCTTTACGCTTAAGGAAGGTTAAGGAAAACAGTTTGACACCATGGTATAATGAGCATACTCGCACCCTAAAGAGAGCAGCCCGAAAAATGGAGCGCAGCTGGAGGAAAACAAAACTAGAGGTATTCCGTATTGCTTGGCGGGAAAGTAACATATCCTACAGAAAAGCATTAAAAACTGCTAGATCCGATTACTTTTCTTCTCTTTTAGAAGAAAACAAACATAACCCCAGGTATTTATTCAATACAGTGGCTAAATTAACGAAAAATAAAGCCTCAACAAGTGTTGACATTTCCCAACACCACAGCAGTAATGACTTTATGAACTACTTTACTTCTAAAATCGATACTATTAGAGATAAAATTGCAACCATTCAGCCGTCAGCTACAGATCACATCAGACAGTGCACTATAGACCCCCTGAGGATCAGTTCCACTCATTCTCTACTATAGGAGAGGAAGAATTGTATAAACTTGTTAAATCATCTAAACCAACAACATGTATGTTGGACCCTATACCATCTAAGCTCCTGAAAGAGGTGCTTCCAGAAGTCATAGATCCTCTTCTGACTATTATTAATTCCTCATTGTCATTAGGACATGTCCCCAAAATCTTCAAACTGGCTGTTATTAAGCCTCTCATCAAAAAACCACAACTTGACCCCAAAGAACTAGTTAATTATAGACCAATCTCGAATCTCCCTTTTCTGTCCAAGATACTAGAAAAGGTGGTATCCACACAATTATATTCCTTCTTAGAGAAAAATGGTATATGTGAGGTTTTCCAGTCAGGATTTAGACCGTATCATAGTACTGAGACTGCTCTTCTTAGAGTTACAAATGATCTGCTCTTATCATCTGATCATGGGGGTGTATCTCTCTATTAGTTTTATTGGATCTTAGTGCTGCGTTTGACACAATTGACCACAACATTCTTTTGCATAGACTTGAATACTTTGTTGGCATCAGTGGAAGTGCATTAGCATGGTTTAAATCGTACTTATATGACCGCCATCAGTTCGTAGCAGTGAATGAAGATGTATCCTATCGATCACAAGTGCAGTATGGAGTACCTCAAGGCTCAGTACTAGGGCCGCTACTCTACACGCTTTATATGTTACCCTTGGGAGATATCATCAGGAAACATGGTGTTAACTTTCACTGTTATGCTGATGATACTCAGCTCTATATTTCTTCGCAGCCCGGGGAAACACACCAATTTGAAAAACTAATGGATTGCATAGTCGATATAAAAAACTGGATGACAAGTAATTTCTTACTGCTAAATTCTGAAAAAACAGAGGTGTTAATTATAGGACCTAAAAACTCTGCTTGTAATAACCTAGAACACTGTCTAAGACTTGATGGTTGCTCTGTCAATTCTTCGTCATCAGTTAGGAACCTAGGTGTGCTATTTGATCGCAATCTTTCCTTAGAAAGCCACGTTTCTAGCATTTGTAAAACTGCATTTTTCCATCTCAAAAATATATCTAAATTACGGCCTATGCTCTCAATGTCAAATGCAGAAATGTTAATCCATGCATTTATGACCTCAAGGTTAGATTATTGTAATGCTTTATTGGGTGGTTGTTCTGCACGCTTAGTAAACAAACTACAGCTAGTCCAAAATGCAGCAGCAAGAGTTCTTACTAGAACCAGGAAGTATGACCATATTAGCCCGGTCCTGTCAACACTGCACTGGCTCCCTATCAAGCATTCCATAGATTTTAAAATATTGCTTATTACTTATAAAGCCCTGAATGGTTTAGCACCTCAGTATTTGAATGAGCTCCTTTTACATTATAATCCTCTACGTCCGCTACGTTCTCAAAACTCAGGCAATTTGATAATACCTAGAATATCAAAATCAACTGCAGGCGGCAGATCCTTTTCCTATTTGGCGCCCAAACTCTGGAATAACCTACCTAACATTGTTCGGGAGGCAGACACACTCTTGCAGTTTAAATCTAGATTAAAGACCCATCTCTTTAACCTGGCATACACATAACATACTAATATGCTTTTATAATCCAAATCCGTTAAAGGATTTTTAGGCTGCATTAATTAGGTAAACCGGAACCGGAAACACTTCCCATAACAACCTATGTACTTGCTACATCATTAGAAGAATGGCATCTACGCTAATATTTGTCTGTTTCTCTCTTTTTCCGAGGTCACCGTGGCCACAAGATCCAGTCTGTGTCCAGATCAGAGGGTCACTGCAGTCACCCGGATCCAGTACGTATCCAGACCAGATGGTGGATCAGCACCTAGAAAGGACCTCTACATCCCTGAAAGACAGCGGAGACCAGGACAACTAGAGCCCCAGATACAGATCCCCTGTAAAGACCTTGTCTCAGAGGAGCACCAGGACAAGACCACAGGAAACAGATGATTCTTCTGCACAATCTGACTTTGCTGCAGCCTGGAATTGAACTACTGGTTTCGTCTGGTCAGAGGAGAACTGGCCCCCCAACTGAGCCTGGTTTCTCCCAAGGTTTTTTTCTCCATTCTGTCACCGATGGAGTTTCGGTTCCTTGCCGCTGTCGCCTCTGGCTTGCTTAGTTGGGGTCACTTCATCTACAGCGATATCGTTGACTTGATTGCAAATAAATGCACAGACACTATTTAACTGAACAGAGATGACATAACTGAATCCAATGATGAACTGCCTTTAACTATCATTTTTGCATTATTGACACTGTTTTCCTAATGAATGTTGTTCAGTTGCTTTGACGCAATGTATTTTGTTTAAAGCGCTATATAAATAAAGGTGACATTGACATTGACATTGACATTAAACAGTAAATAAATATAAATATAAATATATAAAATATATATATAACCTGTGCAATCTGTCAATAAAAGAATATAAAGACAGATGTGCAATAATTCTGGGCAATTGCAGAGCGGACCATCAGCCTGCGCATTCAAAGTATAAATTGAAGAAGTCTGCGTCCACGCTGGCTGTGTACGCGTCCGGATTGCTCATGTGGAAAGTATAACACAGGCGTTACAATCGCAACTTCTTTGTGCTGTTACTCCTTTCAAGCTGAATCTCACAAAATTGGTCAGCTCCCGAAAGCATCAGGTGTTTTATTTATGGGTCCATTTATTTATGGAATTGTTTATTTCAATGAATGTAATAGATTATATATCATAATAGTTAGGCTATAATATTATAAATCAGGTTGGTTTGTATTGGTGACGTAATATGTAAATTATATGCGTGCGGCCCGCGAGACTTGCACTTAGACCATAGTGCGGCCTGCTGGAAAAAAGGTTGAGAACCACTGATATAAAGGTTGCTGTCCCATTTTATAAAGGAATTGTTCTTTTTAAAAAATTGAATTATATTGTTAGTTCTAATTATATTGTTAACACAAGTTCATTTAGAACTTTTTTTACTTATAAACTCCTTGAGAATTTAAAGTTAGTTTAATAGTATTCAAGTGTAAAAAAAAGGTTTTAATTGCTTAAATTATTTTTATTAATTAATAATATGTTATCATGTTTATTCTTTTAAAAAATACGTGTTTAATTCTTTAAGAAAACAAGGGGAAAAATAAGGGACAATCCGAATATTTGTTTTGCTTTACCTATTTATGTAGGCTACAATTATTCAAAAAAATAAAATGAAAAATAATAAAATAATGTCATTAAAAAATACCATTGGCCTGAGTAATTTTGACCATTATAGAATTGTGACTTTAAAGATTAGTCATTTAGGTGGTACAAATACTGTGAAATTAATAAAGGCATGGATTTTAGAGCATAATAACTGTAGGTTTACGAAACATTAGCCAATAAAGCATTTTTTTTAAACAACGGAACTTAAAGTTGTGAACTAAAATATTATTTCAACCATACAGCATGTGAATAAATAAAATGCATACTTTTCATAACATTTCATTATTCATAAAATGCATAACGTTTCTGGTGTTTGGATTTGTACTTCAATATAATGAGCTCCAAGTTTAAGAATAGCCCTAGACTAGTTTCTCTCTCTCTCTCTCTCTCTCTCTCTCTCTCTCTCTCTCTCTTTAACAGCATTAGCTCAGTGAAATACGTCTTCCTTCAGGTAGAATGAATGTTTTCCTGCTTGCTTAATGTTGGGCTCATGATCAATAAGTTGTATTCGCCTCAATCTGATTCAGTAAAAGTCAAACCGCAGACAGTGAAGCTGCATCACTGAGCACGAGTCCCGCACGCTGTGAGGCGGGAACAGAGGATTCCGCCTGGTCTGAAAGCCTTCCTCAAACATCCACGATCAAAAATAACAATGATTTTCGTAAAATAATGATTAATTATTAATTGATGATTTGTTATTATAATTATGGTCTTGTGAAAATAATAATATGGGCTGCGAGAAAATTATGAATACAAAGAGTACTGCTGCTGAGTGCAGGCATGTTTCAGCCCAGTAACACACCATTCTTCAGAGCCAAAACACAGACCGAATTCTGTTCAGCTGGAGGGGGTTGGGTTTTGGGTAGTTATGCATGGCTTGTGGGGGTCGAGATAAAGGTGTGAATTGCTCTTTCGTATGGACAGTGTCTTATGAGGCTTTCACTTGCTGAACTGGTTTATATAGGACTGTGGTTTTGGTTATATTCACAGTGCCTGCTTTCTCTGACGAGAGAAATGCAACATTCACAGATTGCACAATTCGTTTTAGTTTAAAAAACATTTCAAGCTTTCTGTAGATATATTTTTAATGTATGTGAGACACCACGATATTATGTTAATTAAAAAATTATAAATTCATTATCAGGAAAAAATTAAAGTGATGAGACGGCGCCTCCCTGTCATTAATGCACATTAATAATTTTTGCACAAACACTTGAATATGAGCGTCGTGGTTTTCACCCGCTCCAAGAGCGCTCCATCACGAGTACAATTCATGCCAACAGCCCATAATATAACTGCATATTCAGCAAGAATTCATGTTAAACATATTAAGCTTGATCAGAAGGTTACAATGACTGCAAGAGTCGAGCGGGATGTTAAGAGTTTGTCTGTTTCTTTTACTGATTATTTTCGGGTTAAAGCATGATTTAAACAGATTCACACTCAATCGCTTTTCCAATAATGCGTTCAAACAAATGTAATCTTACAGTGCTACTACATAATCAGCATGCTATCTGATTTTGAATTCTTGAAGAAGTTAATAGATCTGTTTAGATAAAATAACTGACAAAGATGTACTGTTATTTTCATCACAAACAAAATTTCCACAGCAGAAAGCAGCAATTAAAGATATAATGCTTACAATGTTATTAGTTTGGCATGTGATATAGGGAAAAAAGTTTACACAAAATAGCTTAAGCCACTTTGAAACTCTCCTGTTATTTATTATTATTATTATTATTTTATATGCTACACTTTTAAAAATCGCTGTAAAAAAACGGCCAAATTTCGACAGTAACATACTGTTTTTTATTAAAATAGTGCATTCTGGGTAATATTCATCATTTTTGAGAAGGTAGCCTGCTGCTATATATCATAAATTAACAACGTTCAAGGTCAACACTCAGCGGCTGTGTTTCAAATCACACCCTACATTCACTATTTCCTACATGTGTTTACTAATATAGTCCACCTGACAAAGAGAATGAAAACTAATGAGTGAATTCAGACACTGATCAGCAGCTGCTGTTAACGAGTAGAATCACTGAAGAAAAGAGAAACAAGACACACACATGAACTACAACTGACTTCAGCCACAGACTTAGATGAAATAAACTGAAGATTTAAACAATTAACAAACAGCTTTACCAACTTCACTCATTACTAACCAGACTGACTTCATTTCTATCAGATCAGAGATCAGATATCAAAAGATCTTATTGAGAATTACAGAGATTTAGATGATAATGTTACTGTTTCGTTTCACGTCAACATTGTGGAGATCAGTGTTTGCTATAGTTGGGCTCCAGACCCTTGACTTTTGTACTTTAAATTTTGTTTCATTGCTATATTTGTATCTTTATGATACATCTGTTACATCAATATTAATTTTGATGGTCAAGTGATTATGGCTGTTTCTGTCAGGCATGATCTACTAGACTGACTTAAAGTGTTGCTATAGTAATCAAATATTAATTTGGTGTTGAAATATGTGAGTGAATTACACAATTTTTTTTGTTTCTTCAACTTTATAAGATTGAACAGTAATGTGATAACCAGAACATATGGATTTAAGGACAGTTTGAGTTTTAAATATTTGGGGCAGCAGTGTCCGCAACACTCAAAGAGAGAGATCAACAATCAGCATATGAATCTCAACAATGGTGACAATCAAAAGGTTCGTGATGCAATGCATACTGGGTACCAGCACAGGATAAAACTCATCCATGACTCCCAGCATGCATTGCGGCATGAATAAATTATGCCCCTGAATTGTTCACTTATTTTCTTGAATTCTTATGTGCTTATAATTTTGCTTTTGTCTTAAGTTTTAGTAGCATGTTTTGTGATGTTCAGAACTTATCTGTTTATTTATTTTGTGGATTGTCACCATTGTTGTGATTCATACGCTGATTCTTGATGTTTCTGTCTAAATTTCAGCAAAGGTTTTTTTATGAGTGAAATTTTCTTAACAGTCTTTCATAACTTAAGGCTCAGCAGGGTTTCTTATTTTGCTGTAGTATCAATATTCAATAAGAGACAGGACACAGGATTGGATCAGAAATAATAGAGTGTTTTTTCTTGTCAATCTATAAACGACAATACTAGATTTTTTTTTTTTTTTGCTATAACAAGTTCCAAAGATGCATTGTTACAGCATGTTAAAAAAAACCTTAGTTGTTGAAAAGTTATGTTCAAGAGCCCAACTAAAGTAAACACTGATCTCCATCATGGTAGTGAAAAAAAACACCTAAACCTATTTAACTCTCATTAAGATCTTCTGTAGACATCTGACAGAAATAAAGTCAGTCTGGTTAGTAATGTGAATCTAATGAAGCTGTTTTAGGAGTTGTTTAATCAGATCTTGAGAGATTTGTTGAAATTTTTTTATTTCAATTGATTTCATCTAAGGCTATGGCTGAAGTAATTTGTAGTTCCTGTGTTTCTCTTTCCTTCAGTGATTCTGTTTGTTAATAGCAGGTGCTCATCACTAATGCTCAATCATCAATTAATCACAGAATTATCTCATTAACTTCACTGATTCAGTGTTACTCTAACACTCTGTAGTGTGCACACATTATAAGTGTTCACTTAAAACTGAGGATTTTGTTGTGGGGTTTAAAGGGTTAAAGATTTAAGGTGAAGAAAAAACAGCATGAAACATAATTTAACAGTAATAAACTTTAATTAATTTACAGGAAACAAACTGTAGAATTTTCTGGCACCCCTGCTGCCACCCCTGCTGCCAGTAAATAACTGTTTTTCTACAGTTTGTTGCCGTAAATTAATGGTTGCCAGCAAAAAAGGTGTTTTTCTACAGTTTGTTGCCATTAATTCAAGGAAAAACAGTAATATACTGTAAAATTTAAATGTCAGATTTACCAAATGAAAAAAAAGTTAATTTAACTAAAATATTTGTGAACATCCATAGAAAAAAATGTATGCAAAGTCATACACTGATAATGAGAGTAAATACTGAACTCGACTGTATTAATGTGTGTTTGCAGAAGAGAGATCTGTTAGTTTAATGTAGTTTTGTGGTTCACAATTGTGCTGGAGAGTAGAGCCTGTGCTTCAGTCAACGATGAGCCTCAAATTCTGATCTTCTGCTGCTTTATATAAAGACAGTAAATGTGGAGTCGCTGATACAGTGGTGATCTCTGTGTTAAGTTCTTCAGCACATACATGTGTGCTACAGCTGACAATGAGCTGCAGTGATTTGAGTAAAAGTCATGCTTTTAGTTTCTTTACTAATACACATTAAGTGTTTGCATTTTTATATTAAGACATATTTATTCTCAGTGGACTCAAATGAAATAAGTTCATAGTACTAACATCGTAGGAATGCTAGCTTTTAAACTCGAACTGTTTGAAGCAGTGGGAGTGGAGTAAATTTCCATGGTAGAATTTACGATAAAATACTGTAAAAAATAAGAGTGGTAAATTAATGATTGAAAGCTATAAATTAACAGTACTTTACTTGCACCCCTGCTGCCAGTAAATTACTGTTACTTAACAGCACAATTTTTTACAGTGTATATAATGAACATAACATTTCAAACATACTGAAATACTTTATTCACGAAGTGAAGGCGGAGCGTGTTTCTGGTGTCAGTGCACGCGAAAGGGGAAGTTGTTGCTGCTCACAGACTCTGCTGCGAGTGACAGAGACGTTTCACCTGACGAAATGAAGACGACCGCGGGAACACAAGCACAGCACATCTGCCAAAAATCAACCTGCAGCAATGCTCGTTGATCGACTCGCCAAGCTTTACTTTTGTAGGTCGAATGGCAGTAAATAATTCGATAATATGACCACGCAGTCAATACAGATATTTAATAAAAACATTAAAAAAAGCAGGGCTGTAACATAAAACAATAAAAAACGCACGCAAGGTCTAAATCGGACACAAGTGGAGCGATCCAACAAAAGACAACAGAACACAGTGATGGATACACTGGACACGATCCCGTGTAATGTTATGATGTTATGATGAAATGTTCTGACACTGTGTTCAGATGATTTGACACTATAGTGTGTTGTCATCAAGTTTAGACACACTTTTCGCTGTGGGGCACAGATGACAACTCTCGCGTCCGGTGTAGACACACAGAAAGTGTCTGCTCTATTTACAAATAAGTTCTAAAAAAAAAAAAAAAAAAAAAAAAATCTAAACCACCGGCATAACGAGATGGAAATATAAACTAGAAAATATATTAACAGGTCCTCCGTCCATGACACTGACTCACTGGGGAGCTGGCAGTTTTAATCTGAACAGCTCTTAAAGCTGAGTGGATGGTTAGATGCATGATGGGCTAGTATTAAAAAATAAATAAATAAATAAATAAAGGTCTTTCCAGCATTAAGGTAATAACAGTACTGTTTATTTAAATCATCTTGTTGCAGTTATAAATTTGACTGCTAAATAAATGATAAAGAACTATATTAAAACTTGTTTTGTAAAATTTCTTCGTCATTTGAATATTGATTTAAAAATCGGTTTAAATCATAAATCAGATTTTTTTTTTTCTAAAATAAGAAAAAACTGTTTTTTTTTTAGGCCATATGATATTACCCTACTTTAAAGGGTTAGTTCACCCAGATAGCAAAATTATGTAATTAATAACTTACCCTCATGTTGTTCCAAACCCGTGAGACCTCCGTTTATCTTCAGAACACATTTTAGATTTAGTCCGAGAGCTCTCAGTGTCACAGTGTCTGGGTTGTGTCCCTGGGTTTCCACTAGATGTCCCCCTTTCTCACGGTGTCTGTCACCTTATCACTTCCTGTTCCCTTATTTGGTCACCTTCCTCCTTGTTAGTAATTGATTGTTCCCCACCTGTCTCCTGTTCCCTCATTATCCTTCTGTGTATTTATACCCGGTCTGTCTGAGTCTGTGTTACGGAGTCCTTGTTTAATGTTGAGGTTATTTCATGTCCGTCATCTTGCCTTGCCTTGCCTTGCCTTGCCTTGCCTTGCCTTGCCTTGCCTTGTCTTCGTGTCTTGTATATTTGGATATTCTGGTTTTGACCCTGCCTGGACTGTTTACCCCTTTGGATTACCCTTTAAATAAATATCATACCCGCACTTGGTTCTATCTCCATGCCTCATTGGATCCCTGCCGTGACAGAAGGACTCCGTCACACTAGGAACCAGCGGTATGTCATTTTTCCGTTCCCCAGCCAAGATGGCGGAGCGGCGAACCAAGTACCTTCGGTTGATCGCCCTCCGCCAAGAGGGCAATGAAGTGGGTGCCCTGGCTCAGGTGTTCTGGTCCCTGGCCGAGGGCATGGGCTACAACGATGCGGCCCTCAAGGACTATTTCAATGGCGGGCTGGATGATCCAGTGTCTCATGAGGAGATGGCGCAGTTAGAGACACTGGAATTCTGGGAATTCGTGCGCTACCTGCAGCATCGGCTTCGGTGGGATGCCCCAGCCACTTCGGTCTCTTCCGGCGGGGTGGTCGTCAGCCCAGCACCACTGCCCAGGATGGCAACCAGCCAAGCGCCACAACCCAAGATGGCCACCAGTCCAGCACCACTGCCCAGGATGGCTTACAGCCAAGCGCCACAGCACAAGATGGCCGCTAACCCAGCGCCAATGCCCAAATTGGCCACCGGTTCAGCGCCACAGCCCAAATTGGCCACCGGTCCAGCACCACAGCACAAGGTGGCCGCTAACCCAGCGCCAATGCCCAAATTGGCCACCGTTCCAGCACCACAGCCCAAGATGGCCGCCAGCCCAGCGCCAATGCCCAAATTGGCCACCGGTTCAGCTCCACAACCCAAGATGGCTGTCAGCCTAGCGCCACAGCACCAGATGGCCGTCAGCCTAGCGCCACAGCACAAGATGGCCGTCAGTCCAGCGCCACAGCACAAGATGGCCGCTAACCCAGCGCCAATGCCCAGATTGGCCACCGGTCCAGCGCCACAGTACAGGATGGCCGCCAGCCCAGCGCCAATGCCCAAATTGGCCACCGGTTCAGCGCCACAGTACAAGATGGCCGCCAGGTGCCAGTTGACCCTCCGGAGTCGAGTCAGGTGCCAGTTGACCCTCCGGAGTCGAGTCAGGTGCCAGTTGACCCTCCGGAGTCGAGTCAGGTGCCAGTTGACCCTCCGGAATCGAGTCAGGTGCCAGTGAACTCTCCAGAGTCGAGTCAGGTGCCAGTGAACTCTCCAGAGTCGAGTCAGGTGCCAGTGAACTCTCCAGAGTCAGGGCTAGTCACCGCTGATCCTCCAGAGTCAGGGCTAGTCACCGCTGATCCTCCAGAGTCAGGGCTAGTCACCGCTGATCCTCCAGAGTCAGGGCTAGTCACCGCTGATCCTCCAGAGTCAGGGCTAGTCACCGCTGATCCTCCTGAGTCAGGGCTAGTCACCGCTGATCCTCCTGAGTCAGGGCTAGTCACCGCGGATCCTCCTGAGTCAGGGCTAGTCACCGCGGATCCTCCTGAGTCAGGGCTAGTCACCGCGGATCCTCCTGAGTCAGGGCTAGTCACCGCGGATCCTCCAGAGACTAGGCTGGTCACCGTTGACCTTTCAGAGTCAAGTCAAGTCACCGGTGATCTTCAAGGACTGAGTCAAGTCACCGGTGATCTTCAAGGACTGAGTCAAGTCACCGGTGATCTTCAAGGACTGAGTCAAGTCACCGGTGATCTTCAAGGACTGAGTCAAGTCACCGGTGGTCTTCAAGGACTGAGTCAAGTCACCGGTGGTCTTCAAGGACTGAATCAAGTCACCGGTGGTCTTCAAGGACTGAGTCAAGTCACCGGTGGTCTTCAAGGACTGAGTCAAGTCACCGGTGGTCTTCAAGGACTGAGTCAAGTCACCGGTGGTCTTCAAGGACTGAGTCAAGTCACCTCTGATCTTCAAGCACTGAGTCAAGTCACCTCTGATCTTCAAGGACTGAGTCAAGTCACCTCTGATCTTCATGAACAAAGGCAAGTCACTTCTGATCTTCATGAACAAAGGCAAGTCACCAATGATCTTCATGAGCAAATGCAAGTCACCAATGATCTTCATGAGCAGTGTCAGGCCAGCACCAATCTTCTGGAGTCCAGTAAGGACACCAGGGGATTACCAGAGTTTCGTTGTCCCATTGATCCAGCCGCACGGAGGTCTGCTCCGCCTTGGGGGGCTCTGGTCCTGACCACATGGCTGTGGTGGTCTTCTGCTCCGCCCTGGGGGCCTTCCGCCCTGACCACACGATTGTGGGGGTCTTCCGCTCCGCCCTGGAGGACTCTGGCTTTGTCCACAAGGACGTGGGGGTCTTCTGCTCCGCCCTGGGGGGCTTCCGTCCTGACCACACGGTTGTGGTGGTCTTCTGCTCCGCCCTGGGAGGCTTCCGCCCTGACCACACGGTTGTGGTGGTCCTCTGCTCCGCCCTGGGGGACTCCAGTCTCCACCACACGGACGGTGTGGTCTTCTGCCCCGACCTGGAGGGGCTTCATGTTGTTTTTTGTTTTTGTGTTCACTCCTGTCCCTGTTCCTCTCTGTGAGCCTGGCCCTCCGTCCCTCCCCCTGAACCTCCTCCGGTCCTCCTCCCTCCTGGTCTCTCTGTTTTGTGTCTACACTTCTGGTATCTGTTCCCCATGATTTTTTTTTTCTGGCCCTCCGTCCCTCCCCCTGAGCCTCCACCTGTCCGCCTCCCTCCTGGTCTCTGTTTTGTGTCTGTCGTGGAGCGTCTGGGAGCCGCTCCGTAGAGGGGGGGTACTGTCACAGTGTCTGGGTTGTGTCCCTGGGTTTCCACTAGATGTCCCCCTTTCTCACGGTGTCTGTCACCTTATCACTTCCTGTTCCCTTATTTGGTCACCTTCCTCCTTGTTAGTAATTGATTGTTCCCCACCTGTCTCCTGTTCCCTCATTATCCTTCTGTGTATTTATACCCGGTCTGTCTGAGTCTGTGTTACGGAGTCCTTGTTTAATGTTGAGGTTATTTCATGTCCGTCATCTTGCCTTGCCTTGCCTTGCCTTGCCTTCGTGTTTTGTATATTTGGATATTCTGGTTTTGACCCTGCCTGGACTGTTTACCCCTTTGTATTACCCTTTAAATAAATATCATACCCGCACTTGGTTCTATCTCCATGCCTCATTGGATCCCTGCCGTGACACTCAGTCCCTCCATTGAAGCTGTGTGTACGGTATACTGTCCCTGTCCAGAAAGGTAAGAAAAACATCATCAAAGTAGTCCATGTGACATCAGAGGGTCAGTTAGAATATTTTGCAGCATCGAAAATATATTTTGGTCCAAAAATAGCAAAAAATACGACTTTATTCAGCATTGTCTTCTCTTGCGTGTCTGCTGTGTGAGAGAGTTCAAAACAAAGCATTCTGGATATCCGGTTCGCGAATGAATCATTCAGTTCACCAAATCGAACTGAATCGTTTTAAACGGTTCGCATCTCTAATACGCATTAATCCACAAATGACTTAAGCTGTTAACTTTTTTAATGTGGCTGACACTCCCTCTGAGTTCAAACAAACCAATATCCTGGAGTAATTCATTTACTCAAACAGTACACTGACTGAACTGCTGTGAAGAGAGAACTGAAGATGAACACCGAGCCGAGCCAGATAAGAAGAATCGAGGAGCTGATGACACTGCGCATGTGTGATTCAGCAGACTGACACACAGAGCGCCTGCACCGAACTGATTCTTTTGGTGATTGATTCTGAACTGCTTCTTTGCAAATGTTATGAGCGCGGGTAAACCGAAATCTTGAATCAAGGGCAATCATCGCAAATGACGCCATTACGTCGAGCGCAAAAGAACCGGTGAACCGTTTTCTTCAACCGGTTTATTGAATCGAACTGTCCGAAAGAACTACTGGTGATCCGAAAACCGATGCAACCGGTTCTTGACTCGTGAACGAGTCAATGTTTTGTTCGTTATCTGGCTCGGCTCGGTGTTCATCTTCAGTTCTCTCTTCACAGCAGTTCAGTCAGTGTACTGTTTGAGTGCATGCATTACTCCGGGATATTGGTTTGTTTGAACTCAGAGGGCGTGTCAGCCACATTAAAAAAGTTAACAGCTTAAGTCATTTGTGGATTAATGCGTATTAGAGATGCGAACCGTTTAAAACGATTCAGTTCGATTTGGTGAACTGAATGATTCGTTCGCGAACCGGATATCCAGAATGCTTTGTTTTGAACTCCCTCACACAACAGACACGGAAGAGAAGACAATGCTGAATAAAGTCGTCGTTTTTGCTATATTTGGACCAAAATGTATTTTCGATGCTTCAAAAAAATCTAACTGACCCTCTGATGTCACATGGACTACTTTGATGATGTTTTTTTACCTTTCTGGACATCAATGGAGGGACTGAGAGCTCTCGGACTAAATCTAAAATATCTTAAACTGTGTTCCAAAGATAAACGGAGGTCTCACGGGTTTGGAACAACATGAGGGTAAGTTATTAATTACATAATTTTGCTATCTGGGTGAACTAACCCTTTAAAAGCAAGTAAAGAAGGTTCCCTTTAAAATCATTTAAGTTGTCAATTACTAATGCTTTTTTTTTACATCGTGTGAATGTTGTTGATTATAATGAGAGAACTTGAGTTTAATCGTGAGGACGTCTTATTAATCCGTCCATTCTTTAGATTTTCAAAGATTTAATCGTGCAGGTTTAATTTTATTTGTTTCTTGTTTTAGGCAAATTAGGCCTAAATAATGGGAATGAAATTATACAGTCCTTCACATTTAAACATGCAGCAATTTCTTAATCAGTTTACAGACAAATGTCTTTTTCCCAATAAGTTATGTCAAAATAAAGGACAGGTAACGAATAACAAAAATGCATGTTGTTTTATTAAAGGAAAAAATATATTTATATTTAAAATATAAATTAAAATATCGGCATAATATATTAAAATATTGACATTTTGCATATTAATCCATGTAGCCTACCCCCCTAAAAAAGGGACTAACACTTTTAATGCTCCGATGCAAAGTACGCCACAATTTCTTTTGAATAATATAATGCATAATTAATATAATATAAATAATACTGCACACCTTTTAAATGTGTCAAATCTAAAATATTGTTTAATACCATGTAGCTTAGAAAATATAAGCACAGATTCAGGCACAGGCTTGACATTTATCCTGCTTGAATTCGTTCTAAGAAATGCACATAACTTCATAAATACCAAACTTTCATCTGTGAATATTAAATATTAAATATATTAAATATTTAAACTATAGTGTTTTTCGGCTGAGAGAACAGCTGTTCTCATGGCTCCTTCGGGAGCTTTCACCTCAGTAGCTTTCATCTCCATTGTTTTCGTTTCTTTTCCTTACTAAGTTTATTCACCTATTCGCCTCTCCACACGAGGAAGACGATTTCTGAAACATTACTTTGTTGGACCTTTCAAATATCGCGCGATTCCGCAGCAGCCCCGGAAGACATGAAAGAACACGCCCAGCTACAAAGGACCAAGCTCACACGCACGCTGGTCTGGCGAGTCATAAAGTGACCACATGCAAGTATCATTCTCTATGGAGATTTAAATGCTGCTTAAAGTTTGTCTATTACCTTTTCAAGGTGATTTGATTCGTTGTTGT
This sequence comes from Carassius carassius, assembly GCF_963082965.1. Taxonomy (NCBI): domain Eukaryota; kingdom Metazoa; phylum Chordata; class Actinopteri; order Cypriniformes; family Cyprinidae; genus Carassius; species Carassius carassius. The sequence goes on along the minus strand of NC_081782.1, from coordinate 30,725,297 downwards.
CTTTCAAGGGTTACTGTCTGTCAGTTTGCATAACTGAGCGTAACTCTGTGATCACGCCTAATTCTCTCACCTCTCTCTCTCACCTCTCTCTCTCATCCTCTCTCACTCATTCTCTCTCTCTCTCTCCCTCATTTGGATTCCGTTATGTCTTTTACAAAGTTTACTTTCTGTATTGTCGTACGCGTATTTGCTCTGTGTGATTTGTAGTTTGATGTATTATTAGTTCAATTATTAAAAACCAATATATATTCATGATTGCCTCTGTCTAAGCGCTCACATTACGAGTCAATGAAATGTCTGATCTTTAGTTACAAGCTCTTTACTTTTAGTAACGAAATTTCATAATGATAGGATAATGTTTTCATGGCCAGAGAATATCTTTCCTTGAATTATAAGAAGTGATAACTTTATTGAAAGTTGATAAGTTAATCTTACGGCCATTTGCTGGACAAACCACTGTTTGATTTGCGGTAATTTACAGTAAGAGATATCACTATAATTGATATGAAAAATGGAATATTGACATATTAATGAGTAAATTACAGTGCCTTGTAATGAGTTATTGATATACACAATTGACCTATTTTTCATCTTCAATAATTTTAATGTAACTGTCATATGAGATATATATATATATATTAATCATATTCCTGATTAATTATTAAAATTCCCTATATATCATTTGAGTTAATTATTATGTACAACCCAGTGTGGCTACAGGGAATGGGAAAAACAGGGAATAATCCCTTTCCAAGACCTAAAAAAAAAAACTTTAGAGGACAGTCTCAGCTCACCCTCAGTTGTGGGCGTGTGGGCAGGGTTTCTTTCCATGTACTTGTACTGCACAAAGACTCCCTCAGGTATGGGTGATGTTGCGGGCTTGCACACTTGGTCTGGCATTTCATGAGGCTTGGGCTCTAGGGAGATGGCTGGCTCAATCACGTTTTCTGGGCTCTTGCAATTGCTCCATCTAGTGGGGTGATGGCTGGCTGGGCTCTGTATTGGGAATTGGACTGGTGATATCCTCCGTGGTGTTCATCAGTACCTACTCCATAAACACGGCAAAGCTCTGTCGAGGACCTTCTCAAGACAGAGTAACCTTTGACGTCACCATACTTCACTTATTACATCTGAGATGATTTGAAAGATTCCAGATCTTCTAATCCTGATAACTGCTTTGTGTGTGCACATTCTCGTGAGGTTGAATGAGGACAGAGGAGCAAGAAAATCAGCTGCTTAAGGTTTGTGACCAATGAATACAATCAGTGTGCCATTCTCCGGGAAAGAGGACAGCAACATGTATAGCGGGTGGATGGTAGATGACAACAAAATTAACTTTGGAAGGAGCAGTAACATTAACCCTTTCACACGTGAGTTTAACATATTCTAGCGGAGACCCTGGAGTGAATTCCTTGTCATGCGACCGTTATTTTAGAGTGTACCGCCTTATTGTTTCCATAGCGACGCATCATGCTTGTCATTTGACACAACACAGCCAAAATATCTGATATTCAGATTCTGAAATATGTGCAAGTAAATATATTTGGTAGTTTAAACACTTTTATATTGACCGTTTTAGTTGATCTGAAACCGTCAATGGATAGAGGTAAGTCAGCAATATTTATACTATGGGATTGATTACTTGATTATGGTCCACCTGTGTTGATTAGGCTAAGTATCTGACGCGCTCCTCCCGAATCTTGTTAATAAAACATAATTTCAGGAGTTCATGCTTACATATAATTAACTGAGGTATGGTATGCATATTTAGCGTGCTGTCCGGGGAAGGGCTCCGAGCTCGGGAATGGCCTGAACCTAGAGTACCCCCCAAAAAGCAAATGAACAAGAGGACAGCTGCCAGTTTAAAGAACGCCCCCCCAAAAATAGCATAGAGTACTGGCGGGGGCTGATTTTGATTTTCTGAGAAGTCGTCTCGTTGGCAGGCCGGAAGGGCCTACGTGCTCTGGTCGGAGCGACTTAGGTGTTGGAAGGGTAGGCCCTACCGGCTGCAGGTACTGAACTACGTGGTTGTGGGTGCCCGGTCGGTAGGGCTCGAGCCGATGCTCAACGGGAGCTTGTGGCGTTGGAACGGTGAGCCCTACCGGCCGATGAGTAGGAGCAGCGTGGCTGTGATGCCCGACCCGTAGGGCCCGAGTTGCCTCGACCGGAATAGGTCATGGTGTCGACGTACGGGCCCTACTGGCTGATAGCCCCTGCTATTCAGTGGGCGAAGGGCCTAAGGCTGACCGAGAGGGCCCATGAAGCCTCCGACTGGAGATTTGAGACTCAGGACAATGGACGTCTGGGTCCTCGGTTTGGCAGATAAAAAGCTTTGGGCTGGCCAACAAGGAGGACTCTGGTGAAATCCGAAGGGAGATCCCGTCTCACGGCATTGGATGCATGAGACTCGCTTGCGGCCGGCAAGTATAGAAACCCGAATGGGAGAACTCTCGCCAGACGTCTGAAGGGAGCGCATGCATCAGACGGGTAAGCCTCGCTGGACGGGGAGAGTGAAAAGGAAAACCCGACTGGGAGGGCTTTCGCGGCATCCGATGGGGCATCATACTCAGAACATCGAACGGGTAAGCCTCGCCAGGCGGGGTTAAAAGATGTGAGGATAGCTGACAGGGTTTTTTTTTTGCAGGATTTGGCGAGAGGTCGAGACTCGTAGCGTCGGACGGTTAAACTTCGCCAAATGGATCGTCAAATGGAAAGTTAAGTTGCGTGGCCGGGAGACTCTTACTGACGTCCGAAGGGAGCACAACTGGTCGAACTGGTTAAGTCTCACCGACCGTAGAATGGAAAGGTAAAGGTTGTCTGGCCAGGAGGCTCTCACTGGTGTCTGAAGGGAGCACACACATCGAACGGGTAAGCCTCGGTGACCATAGAAATGGAAAAGGTAAGGTTGTCTAACCGGGAGGCTCTTGCCGGCGTCCGAACGGGTAAGCCTCTCCGGATGTGAGACGGAAGAGGTAACATTAAGTGGCCAGGAGGCTCTCGCCAGCATCCAACGGGGACTTCCTGTTCCCAGAATCGACTGGGTAAGCCTCGCAGGCCATAGAATGGAAAAGGTAAGTTTGTGTGGCCGTGAGGCTCTCGTCGATGTCTTATGGGAGTTCACTACTCACGACATGAGACGGGTAAGCCTCTACGACCATAGGATGGAAGGAGGGTTTGTTTGTGTGTTTGATACTTGTGGCATCGGACGGCTTACATATAGGGTAGATCGGTTTTGTGACCTAAACCACGTGGGATGGTAATGGTTGTCTGGCCAGGAGGCTCTCGCCAGTGTCCTATGGCAGCACTCGCATCAAACGGGTAAGCCTCGCTGGCCGAGGATGGAAAAGTTAAGGTTGTCTAGCCGGGAGGCTCTGACCGACGTCCGATAGGAGCTTAGCTCCCGGCTTCGAACGGGTAAGCCTCTCTGGCTGAAGGACAGAAAAGGTTGTCTAGCCGGAAGGCTCTCACCGACGTCCGATAGGAGCTTAGATGGGTGGGCTGGGATCGCTGGATCCCATTAATTAAGAGGGAGGTTTGCGAATTGTTTATTTCTGGTGAGGGAGCGCCAGTCATCAGTTCGTGAAAAAACTGGACTCCGCTCAGGTAGCTTTTGATGGATCCGACTTGGAGATCCTTGTCGCCGTTGAGAAACGAAATGAAAGAGGTGATAGAGAGTAGGGAAAAATCCGGGAAAGGGATGTTATAAGTGAGGTGAAATGTCTCAAAGCATCTCCACGCAGTCACGTATGACTGGAGGGTTCTGGGAGAAACTGCCTGGAGAATAGACCGAGCGATGCTTCGAGAAGTGGTTTTAGAGGTTGAGTTATGGGAATATTAATTGTGAGGAACCGGAGTAGGGAATTGGTCCGCCTCTGGAGCCAGCATCCTGAATTTCTGAAACAGAAAACGAGACAAGGAGTCACCAGTTTGGTTTTCTGTACCTGGAACGTGCTTCGCGATAATTATAAATTGGTTGCATGCTGCTGGAGAGGCATGAGAGCGGGGGAGTGAGAATGGCCTTTGTTTATGCACTGAACTATGGCTTCATTGTCGCAGTGCACTAAAATGCTTTTAGATGCCCATTTGTTTCCCCACAGTGAGGCTGCTACTACGAGGAGGTAGAGCTCGAAAAGAGCTGAGGACTGGGTCGAGTCCTGCATCTCGGAGGGCCATGTGGACGCGAATCAACAACCTTGGTAGAAACCTCCAAAACCGATTGAGGGAGCTGCATCTGTAAATAGCTGTAAGTCGATGGGAGACGAAACTAGATTGTTATAAAAAAAAGAAGAAAGCCTGTTCCATTGTCTAAGGAACAGGATCCATAAATTACGTTCGTCGCGGAATGCGTGGGATAGGGGGATGAGGTCCTGGAGCGCGTGAACTGAAGATGCGAGTTTTAGGAGATGCGCGATGAAGGGGTGTCCTTGGGGAATAATGCCCATTGCGAAATTTAAGTGCCCGAGCAGAGAAAGGAATTCGTGTTTAGAACAGCTTTGGCTGTCGAGGAGGGTGGAGGAGATGAGGATTATTCTATCGATCTTCTCCTTTGGCAGGGAGAGCTGAAATTTAGCCGAGTTGAGGTTGATACCGTGGAACTCAATGGATGTGGCGGGACCCATGGTTTTTTCCTGAGCGATGGGAATCCCGAGCTCGGAAAAAACTTTTTGAACTGTGAGGATATGGGCGGCTGGGATTGCCTTAGGAGGTGAAATGACCAGAAAGTCATCTAAGAGATAATATATGGAATTTCATAATTGTTGGAAAGGATCCAGCAAACGGCTTCGGATAGCATTTCAAAAATTTTGGGGCTGCTTTTGCATCCGAAGGTTAACCGGACGATGAAATAGTATTTCTCGAGCCATCGGATCTGGAACAGGTGCCAAAAGTCCGGATGGATAGGCATCACTTTTAAGGCAGAAGTGATGTCTATTTTTGTCAAGCCAGGCTCCTCGGCCCGCGATTTTAATCAGTTCGACTGCTTGATCTATGTCTTGGTATTTGAGCGATAATTCGTTGAGAGGTATCAAACTATTGATGCTCGGGACTGTGGATTTATGTGGGGATGAGAGATCCACTATTAAGCGTTTCTTACCTGAAAATTTTCTAGTAGCCACTCCGATTGGGCTGACTCTGAACATTTTGAAAGGGGGTTTATTGAAGGTCCCGATCATGAAGCCTGACTCAACTTTTTTGATAAGGTTAACTACTATGTTGGGCTCTGCGTGGGCAGATTGGAGATTATGGCAGACCGTGTTTTGGGAAAGCTCGCATACGACGCCAGGGTTAAAACCGTGTCTGAGGCCAGACAGGAGATAATTTGTAAATTATTTGTCAGGATGGTTAGCTAGTTCGATGGTCATGCAAAAGATATTCACAGGAGTCAATAGGTAATTTTTAGATTTTTTATTCACGGCTTTAGACACGGGGGAAAATAAGCATGCGTGAGCACCACCACAAAATTTGCAGGTGTGTAGGTACAGCAATGCTGTCTGGTGCATCTCCCGCTGTTGAAAGCGATGCATAGCTGCCTGTTTTCTGCTTCTGGTTGGGCTGGATGCGAGATTGCTGAAGTCGCTGATCTTGGGATGTAGCTGGTGGATTTTGCCGGGGGAGTATCGGAGTATTGGGGTGCATTAGAAATTATTTGTGGGCAGGTTATGGTGGAGTGAGCCACTGACCTGCAGACTGCGCAAGAAATTCTCCTGCAGCCTAAAAATACGCGGCTGTGCAAGTCTGAGTCGAGGGCTCCCCAATAAGGGCACTAGTTCCACTGATTGATTCGGATTGCACACTTAGCGGAAAAAAACTTGTGGTAAGTATAAAATTGGCCCCCTCCATAGGACAACACGAGCTCGGCTATGATAGACAAATAGTCGTTGAGTTCGCCTCATCTGTGGGGAAAGGCTGAACAGATTATCTCAGTGAAATGGTTGAATGCGATGGTGAATTCGGAATAGGAAAGTAATCGAGATGAAAGGGGATTTGGATTTTTTTAACGAGACTGAGAAATCCCCGCAGTCTATTTGCCGGTTTGAATCGGGAGTGGACAGGAGGGAAAGAAGAGATCTACGTCCGCAGCTGCTAGTATCTGTGCTCGGATGCTGTGAGTCACTTGGGGAGATTCAGAGACAACAGCGTTTGATGGAGCGGGCATTGGTGTAGCTGTGAAGAGTGAATAAGGGGATTTCACTTGGAGGAGGGTGGTGACGGCGACTGGGGGCGGGGCTGTGTTTGGCAGCGATTGTGGCCAAGCGCTTGCTTGAGCCGCGGGCCCGGAGTTGAAAGGAGCGGGCGGCAGGGCTGTGTGGGCCCGAAGCTGGGATGAGCGAGAGGCGGGGCTGTGTTAGGTGGCCAGTTCGGCCAAACGTTAGCGTGAGCCGCGGGGTCGGAGCTGGAAGGAGCTGGAGGTGGGGCAGTATGCGACAGCCAGTTCGACCAAGCGCTAGCTTGAGCCTCGGGCCCGAAGCTGAGATGGGTGGAGCTACAGCCCCCTGTGCTGTTGGGATGGAAGCCGCGGTGGGAGGCTGGGTTCCAGCCGACATCGCAGGCACCCCGGCAGTAGGATTCGGGGCGTGGCCCAGGCTTGCTGATAGCCGCTGGGAGCTAGGCCTTGCGGTGGAGGATGGTGGAGTGCTGTGAGGCATATTTAGACGTACTCCTTTCTTTTTTCCTTTCTTTGGGATTGGGGTTGACTGGGGAGAAATGTTATTATTTTGAAAGTTTGAGTACAAGTCGTAAAGTTCGGACTTATTTAACTTGTTTGAATGTATGACATCAGTTTTGGACAGGGCTTGCCTCAGACTCGACACTGTCCATTTTTCGAATGGCAGAATCGTAGGACTGGCCAAGCGTAGGAAGACGTGGGGGAGTCGGCCGCAGTTCTCGCTGGAAGCGGCGAGGGTAGGCCTAGGCGTCTTGGGAGGCGAGTGGCTGCTCGCGTCGTACCGTGCCCGTGGGTGGGAGCCTTGGGCTCTATTTGGGTAGGGGTGGGGGTAGGGGTGGCCTTAGAGCCGGCTGGCTGCGGTGATGGGACCAGAGAAGAACTGGATGGGTCTTCGGACGAGGAAGCTATTGGGACATGGTGCTATTCATGCGGACCAAAATGCTGATAAAATGTCAATGCATAGAGGTAAGTTAGCGATATTTATACTATGGGATTGATTACTTGATTATGGTCCACCTGTGTTGATTAGGATAAGTATCTGACGCGCTCCTCCCGAATCTTGTTAATAAAACATCATTTCATAATTGGACAAGGGGTGTGGGAGAAAATTAAGTTGCTGGAGAGGCCTTAGGGAGTGGCTGTGTTGTCTGCTGAGATCCATGTTTCAGTCAATGCCAAAATATTCAGTTTTGACTGACTGGCAAAGGCAGGAATGAAGTCTGATTTTTTTTGATAGCCAAGTGACTGTTCCACAGTCCTTCAGAGAGAGTTACTGGCTGAGATGACGACATAGGTGGCCTGGAGTGTGCATCTGTCTCATACTTGCATCTGCTTTGGATAACAGAGATGAACTGATGACATATGGTAAGAGAGTTGCAGAAAAGAAAGGTAGCATTAAGTGCACCATTGTGTGCCTTGTTGTGTCCCTGCTCAGTGGAACCGCACAGGTAGACTCGCAGGTCTATGGCATTACATGAGGCTTGCCACTGTAATAATGCTTCCTAATTAAGTACTACTAGCTGAGTTAACCTACTTTGACACAATCTATGCTATAAGCTGTTAACTGAAGTTTCAGCTGTACAGCTCTGAAACTAGCAACAATTAACAGACTGCCCATGCAGTCTTAGAAGTGCAGTTCAGAGTCCTTACTAACAACAGCTGCTAATCCAGATCAAAAAACACAACAAACACATAACACTGTAAAAAACTGCAGCAAACCCTTTACATAATATTGCTGTTTAAACATTTTACAAGATGTAGCTGAAATTTTCAATGCTTATGGGGTCAAATAAGGTTTTACAGTTGTTAACAGTATATTCCATGTCAACTGTAATTCATTTACAAGAAGCAGGTGTTGTCACTGTAGCCCCTGCTTTTTACACTAACTTACTGTAGTGTGGCATTATGGAATTGTACACGCATCATTCAAATCTGAAATCAAGGCCGACTGGAGCAGAGCGAGAACGATTGAAGAGGCTTTATTCATAATTCCTGGTAAGCTCACTTAATTTTCCTTAAGAAATAGATCCTTTTATATTTATTTAAGTTAATATATAAGTGATATCATGTCACAATATCATGACATTTAGACAATTGGCCTTGGTAACTTCTGTGCAGTAAACTGTAAATTGCTATCATAACATAGTTAGTAGGGCTGGGAAAATAAATCGATGCATCGCAAATCGAGAAATGATTCAGCATCGATTCTGAGATTTTCAGAATGCATCACGATTCTTTCTTGAATTGATTCTGAGATTAGTTTTGAACAGCAGATGGAACTGCATGCTTTAAAAACACCCGTACTCTGCTCTGCTTCTCATTTTGGCAGTTACATTTTCTTATTGAGGGCATTTGAAGTAGTGTTTACCTAACTTTTAATGTAAAGCCCAATGCGAACGATTGTCCTAGTAACTACTATCTGTCGAAATAAATGACGAACAGCAAAATATGTGAAATTTCATTTGTTTATATGTGTTTAACTTTCCCATATTGACTTGATGCCTTACTATAATTAGTAACTACATGTAACTACATGTAAATGAGTAATTGTGTATATTCTCTAGTTGTACTCGACATTAAAGCCATTTTTTAAGTGAAAGAAATCTTTATATGACTGGACAAGATAGCCTGATTAAACTCTGAGTGAAAAAAAAAAACTAAGGAATCATCGAAACGCGAAACTTATTCTGATTATGTTAACGTTACGTTCAACATCAAAACAAGTTTAACAGCACATTTAAACTCACAGAACATACATGACATGACAATACATGAATACATGTTCAACTGTTGAGTTTATTTATAAAATATGAAGTAAGTATCATTATTTGAGCTATTTTGCTGAGTACGATTGCAAATATATAGTTCAATAAACAATTAACAAGTTACATACTTTTTAGACACAATATTGACTGTTGTTCTATTTCACCAATGAAAATAGTTCCAAACAAAGATCAAAGCAAAACTATTTTGCTCATCCTCAAATCAAAACTCAGCGATGTTTTTCCTGATTGATTCAGTATTTTGAACAGATGTTACAATGAATGACTCAACTGACTCACTCACTGAGTTATTTGCTGCCACCTAAAGGTGGATTAGTTTTATGTTTAAAAGTATCATTGCATTTTTCTAACATTTATTCATTGTATTTAAAAAAAAAAAAAAAATAATATCAAACAAATGTCATCACACAGTTGTAATTTTCCATTGTAAATCATTTAATTTGATTGGTTGTACAGTTCTGGAATGTAATATTATAATTTACTTTGTTGATAAAATCTAAAAGTTTATTTAAAAATATATGCCTTTTTGGGTGTTCATTTTGGTCTCATTTATGCAAATGCATTTAAAGAAATCACAAGATTATTTTCTTTATTTCTTGTAGGTGCAAAGAATAGCAGCTGATGTGGAGAAATGTTCGATGCTTCAAGCCTCTAAAGCTGATTATAGGTAATGTATTAATTATTTAAATCATTTGATAAACTTGTAATTTAGATTTTATTTATATTGAAATACTGCATTGTAGGTTACATTATTGCTTATATTTATTCATTTCAGGTGCACACAGTGGCTTTTGACTATTTGAGGGTCAGATGGTTTTGAATTCATACCTCAACTTTGTGGCTGGATTTGCAGTTTTATTACGACTTCAGTCTGGCGTCCCGGGAGCAGGCATCTTTTGCACACTTTAACTGATTCAGTGGTAACCTATTTTACTTGGGTAATTTTATTTGCAAAAAAATAAATAAATAAATAACTTAGTTTAAAGGGTTACTCCACCAGAAAATGAAAATGTTGTCATTAATCACTTACCCTTTGTTCATCTTCGGAACACAAGTTAAGATATTTTGAATGAGAACTGGGAGGTTTGTGACTGTCCCACTGACTGCCAAGCAATTAACAATGTCTTATCCCAGAAAAGTATGAAAAGGATCGTCAGAATAGTCCATCTGCCATCAGTGGTTTAACTGGAATTTTACGAAGCTACGAGAATATTTTTTGTACGCAAAGTAAACAAAAGTAACAACTTTCTTTAACAAAGTCGTTATTTCTCATTGTGTCAGCCGCACCACACGGATACCCTGTTTTCATTCAAATGAAAGCATAAATAAACGTAGAAAGTTTATCCGTGTGACCCAGCTGACACAGAACAGCGCATGCAGTTTGTGTCCAGCGGATACTCTCCAAAATGGTCCTACGCTGACGCAGAGGAGATGAATTGTTGAATAAAGTCATTATTTTTGTTTCTTTGTGTACAAAAAGTATTGTTGTCGCTTCATAATATTACGGTTGAACCATTGATACACAAAAATACACTACGAAGAGAAAATCATAGTTCTTTACTCTAGTTCTCATAGCACTGTGCAATGTCCGAACTGATTGCACTATATTTTCACTGTTCTTTTTAATGTAAAATCATTTTCTAACTGTTTTTCAATTCATTTTAATTAAGTAAATTTTTTAATCATTTTAAAAGTTTTAAAATTGCTTGTTTTATTTTTGTTATTATTTTTCTTCATGATTATTTTACTTTCTTTTGTGTAAAGCACTTTGAATTACCATTGTGTACGAAATGTGCTGTATAAATAAACTTGCCTTGCCTTGCCTTGCCTTGCCTTTCATTTATTTTATACTGACTGAAAAAAAAATACATAAGTATTATTTGTATACACTCCAAATATCAACAAAACCTTCTGCATTCTTAGTCTCTATGAATATCTTCCTGAAATGAGTCAGTAAAATGAACGAAAATTACTTGAAAAATACAGTACATGTAAAGATGTCTTGAAGTGTCTATTATTAAATTAAGTTAGTCATGTTGAGAACTACGGAGTCCCGCACATGACATGCAAGAAAAAATAAATAAATTGTGCGCACGATTTACTAATTCATTCCCTTAATGTACTAAAATGTGCGCACGATTACTTTTGCGTTCCCTCGATTTACTATTGCGTTCCCTCTATTTGAAAAATCGTGCGCACGATTTAGCAAATTGAGCGAACAAATTAAGAAATCGTGCACACAATTTATAAATCGAGTGAACGCAATAGTAATTGTGTGCATGTTTTAGTACATTGAGGGAACGAATTAATTAATTCTGCACACGATTTAGCCTAATAATTTTTCCTGCATGTAAACAAATATTCTCTGATGAAATAATCTGTATGAAATCAACGAGAGGTACATTCTTTCCCATCTGAGTTCACCTATTGTGGTCACACAGGCACATCACACATTATAAGATAACCATACACGCGAAACCAAGCTTGAGACGCGCAGACATGTTAACGTCCACTTCACCTCCATAAACAAAGTTCATCTCGTTTTTGGAAGAAGCTGTGAGGAATAAACTCCGCTTAATCCAGCGGAGGAGGTCATTCTGATGAGTCATTTATTTTTACTAATATTAGTGTTACTGTGACATAACAGTCTTCACAGACCTCTGGCGCCGATACAGGATGGCTGCCTCAGTGAAGTGCTCTGCAGTTGTTTTTGTTAGTTTGTCCTGTCTTTAGCTATATTCCTGCAATCAGTTTCACAAGGGATGTACTGCTGAACATTCAGCAGAACACACCACAAGATATTTTTCTGGATTCCTATTATTCAGAATGTTTTATTCAGATGTTTTACTGAACATTGTTATTGGAGGAGCAGCGGCGCTGATCAAAGGCTTCAGGACGCACAAACGGGGAAAGTCAGACTCAGGAAGCGCGGATTTCGAACGCCGTTGCCTAGCATCCATCTGGAAAATCTCTGCTCTCTACCCTACAAAATGGACAAAATCCTTCTGCTCTCTTGGACAAATAAAGATTTCTCACACTCTGCTGCTCTGTGTTTCACGGAAACCTGGCTGAATGACGCCATACAGGACAGCGCGCTCCATCTGCCAGACTTTCAGCTGTTTAGAGTGGATCATGACGCAGAATCAACGGGGAAATTGCGCGGCAGTGGGACATGCTTTTACATCAATGAACGCTGGTGTACAGATGTAATTGTGTTAATGAAGATGTGCTGTCCTGATCTAGAAATGCTGTTTGTCAACTGGGAGTTTTACTCGTTCATTCTGGTGAGTGTTTACATTCATCCACAAGCACACGTAAGCCTGGCTTTACAGAAACTCGCTGATCAGATCACAGAGACAGGACAACAACAGGTTACTGCAGGTTTGAAAGAACACCCCTCACCTTCCCTGAACGCCTCTCCACACAACCGTTCACACCATTAACAACTCCTGCAACCCACCCTGAACACCTCTCCAATCAAGCGCTCTCACTGTATTTAGTCATTCACATCATTTCAAACATTTCCGCTCTTATAAAAATGATTGACGCTTAGTATACAGTTTGGTTAGGTGGTATGGTTCTGCTCTGGACAAAACCTCACTGGCCATCCATGCAGACTGTCATGAGCGAACATGGAGAACAGCAAACCCCCACACCCCATAGGGTAACAGGACAGAACTAAGCAGCTATCATTAATGTACTTAATGATATTTAAGTGTAACACATCGTTCAAGATAAAGTGAGTCTGATTCAACAAAGAATATCAGAAAGCCAAGTCCTGACTCTGGCGAAAGGTGGAGTTGAGGATGGGGAGGGTAAATATGCTAAATGGTAAAAAGCTGCTGAATAATATTGAATAGTGCTTATTATAGGAATGCTGTGATAGGCGTCATATTCCTTTAGGTACATGTGGATGAGATAAGAGTCAGCGGGTGCAAGCTTGACTCACGTGACCTTTTATTTTTATTTTTTGACTTTCACACTTTTCAGACAGTGGCTCCTTTGGACTGGATTTGAACTCTGATAAAATATCATGAAAAAAGTAGCTTTTGTATCAATCCTAATGGTAATTAGTAAAAACTGTAATTAACCCATTTAATCCTAGTTTTTTTCCCAGACGTGAAAATATCCATATCATGTGTCTCCAGTAGCCCTTTAAAATCAGGGCTCCAGACTGCGACCATTGTTTCAACTGGTGCGAGTAAATTTTGTGAGAAATTCAAGCAATTTAAAATGACTTACAAGCATTTCACACAACTGTTTCTAGCACTTTAAAGCTCTAAAATGATCCAAGTAGAATGATATTTTCAAAGGGATGAACAGAATATACTGCGGTGAACAAACACTTTTGCAAAATTAAACAAATACATCAAAACATCATTATAACCTGTAGATGGCAGCAAAGGAGCACTAATTGACAATATTTTGAACATTTTTACATTACATTTACATTTATTCATTTAGCAGACGCTTTTATCCAAAGCGACTTACAGATGAGGACAGTGGAAGCAATCAAAAACAACAAAAAGAGCAATGATATATAAGTGCTATAACAAGTCTCAGTTAGGTTAACACAGTACACCTAGCATGGGATTTTAAATAATATAATATAAAGAAAACAGATAGAATATAAAAAGAATAGAGCAAGCTAGTGTTAGAGGTCTTTACACATACAGACACACACATACAATTGCATAATTAATGAAAAAAAAATAGAATATAAAAAGATTAGAAAGGTAGTTAGATTTTTTTAAAGAATAGAATTAGAATAGTGAGTGTTAAAGTTAGAGGGTCAAATAAAGATGGAAGAGATGTGTTTTAAGCCGATTCTTGAAGATGGCTAAGGACTCAGCTGTCCGGATTGAGTTGGGGAGGTCATTCCACCAGGAGGAACATTTAATTTAAAGTCCGTAAAAGTGACTTTGTGCTTCTTTGGGATGGCACAATCAAGCGACGTTCACTTGCAGAACGCAAGCTTCTAGAGGGCACATAAGTCTGAAGTAACAAATTTAGGTAAATGGGTGCAGAGCCAGTGGTAGTTTTGTAGGCAAACATCAATGCCTTGAATTTTATACGAGCAGCTATTGGAAGCCAGTGCAAATTGATAAACAGAGGTGTGACATGTATTCTTTTTGGCTCATTAAAAATTAATCTTGCTGCCGCGTTCTGAATTAATTGTAACGGTTTGATAGAATTGGCTGGAAGACCTGCCAAGAGGGCTTTGCAATAGTCCAGCCTGGACAGAACAAGAGCTTGAACAAGGAGTTGTGCAGCATGTTCCGAAAGAAAGGGCTTGATCTTCTTGATGTTGATTAAAGTAAATCTGCAGGATCGGACAGTTTTAACAATGTATTCTGAGAAAGTCAGCTGATCATCAATCATAACTCCAAGGCTTCTAGCTGTTTTTGAAGGAGTTATGGTTGATGTTCCTAACTTGATGGTGAAATTGTAATGAAACGATAGGTTTGCTGGAATCACAAGCAGTTCTGTCTTGGCAAGGTTGAGTTGAAGGTGATGGTCCATCATCCAGGAAGAAATGTCTGTTAGACAAGCTGAGATGCGAATAGCTACCGTCGGATCATCAGGATGGAATGAGAGGTAGAGTTGAGTGTCATCAGCATAGCAGTGGTATGAAAAGCCATGTTTCTGAATGACAGAACCTAATGATGCCATGTAGACAGAGAAGAGAAGTGGTCCAGGAACTGAGCCCTGAGGCACCCCAGTAGTTAGATGTTGTAACTTGGACACCTCACCTCTCCAAGGTACTTTGAAGGACCTATCTGATAGGTAAGACTAAAACCATTGAAGTGTGGTTCCTGAGATGCCTTTTGCCAGTAGGGTTGATAGGAGGAACTGGTGGTTAACCGTGTCAAAAGCAGCGGACAGATCAAGCAGGATAAGTACTGAAGATTTGGATTCCGCTCTTGCCAGTCGTAGAGCTTCAACAACTGAGAGCAAGGCAGTCTCAGTTGAAGGTCCACTTCTGAAGCCAGATTGGTTGCTGTCAAGGAGGTTGTTGTGTGTGAGAAATGTAGAGACTTGGTTGAACACAGCTCGTTCAAGTGTTTTTGCAATGAAAGGAAGAAGGGAAACTGGTCTGTAGTTCTCTAAAAGAGATGGATTGAGGTTGGGTTTTTTAAGTAGTGGAGTTATGCGTGCCTGTCTAAATGATGAGGGAAAAACACCAGTGTGGAGGGATGTGTTGATGATGTGAGTGAGTGAAGGTACAACTGCAGGAGAAATGGCTTGAAGGAGATGAGATGTAATAAGATCAAGCGGGCAAGTTGTAGGGTGATTAGAAAGGATGAGTTTTGAGACTTCTGCCTCAGAGAGTGAAGAGAAGGATGTAAATGAGTGTAAGTTTGCTGTTTATATGAGCTTGACTGATTGTGGTGTGGAAAATTGTGCACTAATGTGTTTAATTTTATTAATGAAAAACCTTGCAAAGTCGTCAGATATTAGATATGAAGCAGGAGGGGGAGGAGGAGGACAAAAAAGTGAGGAAAATGTTTTAAATAGCATGCGAGAGTTAGACTAATTGTTAATTTTGTTATGGTAGTATGTAATTTTAGCAGTGGAGACATTAGCAGAGAAAGAAGATAGGAGTGACTGATACATATTAAGGTCAGTAGTATTTCTGGATTTGCGCCACACCCTTTCAGCAGCTTTAAGCTTAGAATGGTGTTCGCGTAGAACATCAGATAACCAAGGGGCAGAAGGGGTGTTACGGGCTGGCCTGGAAGATAAGGGGCAAACTGTGTCTAAACAAGATGTAAGAGTGGAGCAGAAAGTATCAGTAGCACTGTTAGCATCCAAAGATGCAAACAGTTTAGGGGGAAGGAAGTGAAGATGAAACCATTGAAGAAAGTCGCGAGGGTGAAAGTGTGCGTAGGTTATGTCGAAAGATGACATGTGGAGGGGTAAGTGAAGTGTCAGGGACCATGTTGAGGTTAAGAGTGAGGAGAAAGTGATCCGACGTGTGCAGTGGAGTAACCACAACATGATCAGTAGAGCAGTGTCGTGTATAAATAAGGTCCAGTTGGTTGCCTGATTTGTGAGTAGCAGTAGTTGACATTCGGTTGAGATCAAAAGAGGCAAGTAAAGTGTGGAAATCAGCATACAGAGGTTTATCTAGATGGATGTTGAAATCTCCAAGCATAACTAGGGGAGTACCATCCTCAGAAAAGGTTGAGAGCAACACATCTAATTCATCCAAAAAGTTACCCAGTGGTCCTGGGGGTCGATAGACAACTACAAAATGTATTTTAAAAGGGTAGGCAACAGTAACTGAATGAGATTCAAAGGAGCTGTTGATACCCAAAAATGGTAAAGGATTACATTTCCAATCATTAGAGATGAGCAGACCAGTACCTCCACCTCTTCCAGTCAAACAGGGGGAGTGGGAAAATGAGAAATTATTGGAGAGTGCTGCAGGTGTAGCAGTGTCCTCTGGTTTGATCCAGGTCTCTGTTAGGGCCATGAGATTAAGCTTTGAATGACTAATAGTAGAAGTATTGAAATCGGCTTTTTTTTTTTTTACAGCAGACTGGCAATTCCAGAGACCAATAGAAAAAGAAAGTAGTGTATTAGCAGATATAGGCAAAGTGTGCAGGTTGTTAAGATTGCGCTGTCTACATTGTGTGATGCGTGGTTTGCGAGTGGTAGTGATAGTAGGGATCTGGAAACACATAGTAAGATTTGGTTATAAACAAAAAAAACAACTGAAACAGAAATGAAACAAGAAGGAAAAAGATTTATCGGAACAATACTTATATTCCCTGCCGATGTCCCTGCCGGGTGGAGTCGCACGGTAGAGTCGATGGTCTTTACACTCTTCGGTCTTCACACGAGGAGGGCTTAACTGGAGGGCTGCCGCGACCGCTGCCGCGGTATACTAATCTTTTTTAAACCCGACAAAACGGAAATTGAATTCAGCTGAACGTACTTTACTGTTTTACAGCGCACAACACTGACAACGTATGCGATAGAGTACGAGACCAAACGCAGCACGCGTCAACACAGTAAACAAACAAGTGTTTCCTAGCAACGACAACTGCGCTAAACACTAATGAGACAAGAAATAAATACACTTACGATCTGCTTTTAACTCCCGCTTATTTAACTGCTTCTCACAAAGGGTATTTCTTTACACTCTCTTGGCTGGAGCTTGAACACATTTTACTGTTTATCAAAACAAAGGTCTAAGCAAGCGCACAACACTGACAACGTATGCGATAGAGTACGAGACCAAACGCAGCACGTCTCAACACAGTAAACAAACAAGTGTTTCCTAGCAACGACAACTGCGCTAAACACTAATGAGACAAGAAATAAATACACTTACGATCTGCTTTTAACTCCCGCTGATTTAACTGCTTCTCACAAAGGGTATTTCTTTACATTCTCTTGGCTGGCGCTTGAACACACTTTACTGTTTATCACAACTAAGGTTTATGCAAGGAGACCAGACACAGAACGTCTCAACACAGAATATAAATATAAAATAACAATTATTAAAAAAAACTATTATAAAATCCTAAATCATTAAGGAATCAGATTTTGTTTGTGTATGAAGTAAAAAATGTCACAAAGTGCTTTGAAAAACAAACTTTTCTTCAATTTACCAGTAAATTACAAATAATCACTTGTTGGTCAAGTTGGGCAGTTTCATATAAGACTATAGAAGAGCAATGGTACATTTAATCAGAGTACAATATATATCTTTTCTACTGTTCATAAAGATTTTGCACGTTACTGTTGTTAATAAAATATATTTTGTAAGCTTCCTAACTCATTTAATAATTTTCCATTTCCATTTAATCATTTAGCAGACGCTTTTATCCAAAGCCACTTACAAATGAGAACAATAGAACCAGTCAGGTCAACAAGAGAACAACAACAGTATACAAGTGCCATGACAAGTCTCAGTTAGTCTAGTACAGGACGCATAGCCAGGCGTATTTTAAATTTTTTTTATATAAATGAAAAGAAGGAAAAGTGCTAGTGTTAGTTGGTTAAGTGCTGGCAAAAAAGATAAGTCTTTAGATGTTTCTTGAAAATGAGTAAAGACTCAGCTGTACGAATTGAGATTGGGAGGTCATTCCACCAGCTGGGCACAGTCCAGGAAAAGGGCAGTGAGAGTGATTTTGAACTTCTTTGGGATGGCACCACAAGGCGTTGTTCACTTGCAGAGTGCAAACTTCTGGAGGGCACATAAGATTTAACCAGTGAGTTTAAGTATGTTGGTGCAGTGCCAGTGGTCGTCTTGTAGGCAAGCATCAGTACCTTGAATTTGATGCGAGCGGCTACTGGTAGCCAGTGTAACCTGATGAGGAGAGGAGTAACGTGAGCTTTTTTTGGCTCATTGAAGACAACCCTCGCTGCTGCATTCTGGATCACATGCAGAGGCTTGACAGTACATTCAGGAAGGCCTGCCAGGAGAGCATTACAATAGTCCAGTCTGGACAGAACAAGAGCTTGGACAAGAAGTTGGGTGGTTTGCTCTGACAGGAAGGGTCTAATCTTCCTAATGTTGTATAAGGCAAATCTGCAGGACCGGGTTGTTGTAGCAATGTGGTCTGTGAAGCTTAACTGATGATC
This sequence comes from Carassius carassius, assembly GCF_963082965.1. Taxonomy (NCBI): domain Eukaryota; kingdom Metazoa; phylum Chordata; class Actinopteri; order Cypriniformes; family Cyprinidae; genus Carassius; species Carassius carassius. Next base: position 30,706,751 of record NC_081782.1, on the reverse strand, counting down.
CATCACAACTCCTAGGTTTCTAGCTGTCCTCGAAGGAGTAATGGTTGACGAACCCAGCTGTATAGAGAAGTTGTGATGAAGCAATGGGTTAGCTGGTATCACCAGGAGTTCGGTCTTCGTAAGGTTAAGCAGAAGGTGATGGTCATTCATCCAGCTAGAAATGTCACTCAGACAGACTGAAATGCGGGCAGCTACCATCGGGTCATCTGGTTGGAATGAGAAGTAGAGTTGGGTGTCATCAGCATAGCAGTGATAAGAAAAGCCATGCTTCTGGATGACAGATCCTAATGACGTCATGTAGATGGAGGAGAGAAGTGGTCCAAGTACTGAGCCTTGAGGAACCCCAGTAGCAAGGTGTTGTGACTTAGAAACATCACCCCTCCAAGACACACTGAAGGATCTGTCAGAAAGGTAGGACTTAACCCACAGGAGTGCGGTTCCACAGATGCCGATCTTTCTGAGGGTGGACAGGTGAATCTGGTGATTAACGATGTCAAAAGCAGCAGGCAGGTCCAGCAAGATGAGTACTGAGGATTTTGAAGTGGCTCTTGCTAGTCGCAGGGCTTCAGTCACCAAGAGAAGAGCAGTCTCAGTTGAGTGGCCACTTTTGAAGCCAGATTGGTTGCTGTCCAGGAGGTTGTACAAGGAACATAGAAAGCTGGTTGAACACAGCTTGCTCAAGTGTCTTTGCAATGAATGGAAGAAGGGATATCTGTCTGTAGTTTTCAAGAAGTGCTGGATTTAGAGATGGTTTCTTGAGCAGTGGGCTTACCCGAGCCTGCTTAAATGCTGAGGGAAATGTTCCAGAGTGAAGAGAGGAGTTGATAACGTGAGTAAGCGGTGGTATGACTGAAGAAGAGATCGCTTGGAGGTGAGTGGGGATCGGATCAAGTGGACAAGTAGTAGGATGATAGGACAGGAGAAGTTTGGAGACGTCCATCTCTGAGAGTGGGGAGAAGGAGGAGAAAGAGTGTGCATCGGTCATTGTGAAGCTGTCCTGAGTCTGTGGTGTGGAGAATTGGTCACTAAGAGTCGATGGAGGAGGTGGTGGAGGTGGATTAAGAAGAGAAGAGAAAGTTTTGAAGAGTGTCAGAGCGTCACAACAGCTGTTAATTTTGTTGTGGTAGTAGGATGTTTTAGCCGTGAAGACATTTGCAGACAAGGAAGAGAGGAGAGACTGATACACACTGAGGTTGGTAGAGTTTCTTGATTTCTGCCATTTCCTCTCTGCAGCCCTGGGTTTAGAGCGATGTTCACGGAGAACCTCGGACAGCCAGGGGGCAGATGGGGCGGTGCGTGCTGGTCTAGACAACAGTGGGCCAACTGAAAAGTTGTCCAAGCAAGATGTTAAAGTGGAGCAAAGAGTGTCCGTAGCGCTGTTCGTATCCAGAGCTGAAAACTGAGAGAGTGCAGGAAATGAGGATGAAACCACAGAAGACAGGCAAGATGGAGAGAGTGAGCGTAGGTTCCGTCGAAAGGTGACCTGCGTTGGAGTGTGTGCCGCTTCAGGAGTAAGTGCTATGTTAGCAGTAATGAGAAAGTGGTCTGAGGTGTGCAGTGGAGCAACTGAAGAGTTGAGCACGTGTAGATGAGGTCCAGTTGGTTGCCTGATTTGTGAGTCGCTGTAGTAGACACTCGCTTGAGATCAAATGAGGTGAGCAGAGTTTTGAAGTCAGCAGCCTGGGGTTTATCTAGGTGGATGTTGAAGTCACCAAGCAGTACCAGAGGAATACCATCTTCAGGAAAGTTTGATAGCAGCACATCCAACTCCTCCAAGAAGTTTCCCAATTGACCTGGGGGACGATAAATGACCACAAAGTGGATTTTAACAGGGTGGGTTAAAGTAATGGCATGTGATTCAAATGAACCATGCCTGTAGGTGATGGCTGAAGATCAGATTTCCATTCTTTTGATATAAGGAGACCAGTACCTCCACCCCTCCCAGTGGTACGAGGAGTGTGGGAACAAGTGAAATTAGTGGAGAGGGCTTATTACTGACGTATTGGAGAGGAATATTTCTTGATGAAAGCCACACTTTTTGAGCTACGACGTAGACGAGAGGCTTCAACCGGTGGTGATTGGCCTAAACCTTGGTGCGCGCCCCCACCCAGAGCAGGGTCAATCTGGCCCTGTTCCAGGTGCATCGGCAACTCTGGACAAATGCATGGGCAGAGGGAACCGCGACTTCGGATGCCATACATGGAAAAAGTGGTTGCTGGTACCCTAAACTACACTGAAAAGGCAACAGACCCATAGCTGAGACTGGTAACGAGTTATGTGTGTACTCAACCCATGAGAGCTGCTGGCTCCAAGAGGAGGGGTTCTGAAAAAAAACAAACATCACAACACTCGTTCTAAATCTTGATTGGCCCTCTCCATCTGACCATTACTCTGAGGATGAAATCCAGAAGAAAGACTAACAGTCGCCCCTAGCAATTTACAAAATTCTATCCAAAATTTGGAAACAAACTGAGGCCTCCTGTCAGAGACCATGTCCATCGGGAGGACATGTAAGCGATAAATGTGATCTATGACAGCAACCGCTGTTTCTCTGGCAGAAGGTAAGTTAGGCAGAGGAATGAAATTATTTGCATTCGAAAACCGATCCACCACGGTCAAAACCACCGTGTTTCCCTGTGAGGGTGGGAGACCCAAAACTAAATGTGGGACCAGGGTCTCGAAGGAACTAACAACGGCTAAGGAAGTCCCGCAGGGGGTCGATTGGAAGACTTCAAAACAGCACAGACAGAGCAAGCCAAAACAAAAAGACGAATGTCGCGAGCCAAGGCTGGCCAGCAAGACCGTTGTTTAACAAGAAAGTTGGTACGATTAACCCCAGGATGGCAAGCTACCTTGGAATAATGACCCCATCGGATAACATCGGACATTAAATTCTCTGGCACAAACAACCAACCCGGTGGGCATCCCTTACCCCTTGAGAGGCTGTGTGAACCTTCGACTTGATCTCCCATTTGACTGCAGAAATAAACACTTTCTGCAGTACAATGGGATCGGAAAAAGATGGGCGTTCCGAAATATCAAAAATACGGGATAACGCATCCAGTTTGATATTCTTAGAACCTGGACGATAAGAAATAGAAAAATCAAAACGACCACCAAAAAGAGCCCAAACGACAAAATGAACCCCCAAACCTTCCAACCAATGACGCCATTCTTCCAAAGCGAGCTTGACTGCCAACAGCTCTCTGTTACCAATGTCATAATTATGCTCAGCAGGGGACAAACAGTGAGAAAAATACGTTAAAGGATGCACCCGTGGGGGAACGCTGGGATAGAACCGCACCAACCCCCACCTCTGATGCATCAACCTCCACCACAAACTGCCGGGAAGGATCAGGAGCAATAAGGATGGGAGCTGAAATGAAACAGCTTTTGAGTTTGGAAAATGCGGCTTCTGCTGCACTAGACCACCTGAAACCAGTTTAGGAAGGAGGTTTAGCAGGAGGTTTAGGAAGTCAAAGGAGCGGCTAACTTGCTGAAATTGCAAAAAAACTGCCGGTAGAAATTGGCAAAGCCCAGAAACCTCTGTAGGGCCTTACGAGAATCTGGAGTTGGCCAATTCACCACAGCTTGAATCTTGTCTGAATCCATGCGCACACCCTTGGCCGAGACTATGTATCCCAAAAAAGGAACAGACAGTGCATGGAAAACGCATTTCTCCGCCTTGACAAAAAGCCCATTCTCTAACAGCCTCTGAAGCACTTGCCTGACGTGTTGAACATGTTCCTGGAGAGAATGAGAAAATATCAGCATGTCATCCAGGTAGACATAAATTAACTGATCTACCATATCTCTCAACACATCGTTGACGAGTGCTTGAAATACTGCGGGGGTGTTACAAAGGCCAAAAGGAAGAACAAGATATTCAAAGTGCCCCCTGGGGGTATTAAAAGCAGTCTTCCATTCATCCCCCTCTCTTATGCGAACCAAATGTTAAGCGTTACGGAGATCCAATTTTCTCCGTAAATTGGGGGCATAAATAAAAAATTATTCCCCCTGCAGACGCTCGAAAGCAGACGACATCAATGGTAGAGGATAAGTATTCTTCACCGTGATGTCATTCAACCTTCGATAGTCAATACAGGGACGAAGAGAGCCGTCTTTCTTTTTCACGAAAAAGAACCCCGCACCCGCTGGAGAGGAAGAGGGGCAGATGATCTTGGCTGCAAGAGAATCAGAAATATATTTCTCCATGACCTCCCTTTCTGGATTGGAAAGCGAAAATAATTTGCCTTTAGGCGGAGACGTACCTGACAATAAGTCTATAGCACAGTCATAGGGACGATGCGGAGGTAGAGAAGCAGCCCGAGACTTACTGAACACTCCCTTCAGGTCGAGGTACTCACATGGCACGTTAGACAGGTCAATGTGATCATCCTGATACACAGAACAAGACACAGGAGAACATGCAGACAACAGACATGAAGGTGGTGAGTCTTAATGAGACAGTGGCATGTGTGACATGTGTGAGGGTAAAGGCTGACCATTAAGCGCCACCACGGAGATGGGCTGAGAGAGCACCACCATAGGTATTTCAAGTCTTTTAGCAACATTAATGTCTAAAAAATTACCCTCCGCTCCCGAATCCACTAAAGCCTCACAATTAAAAGTTAGTGAATGCAATATCAGCCTTACTGGTAGATGGGTGACTGAAAAAGAGGATTTATTTAAAGTTCCTCCACTCATCAGTAATCTCTTACCTACTGGCGGGCACCGGCTTTTACTGGACACTGCAGAACAATGTGACCAGCGGCTCCACATTATAAGTACAAACCCCTCTCCCTGCGTCTCTGCTTCTCCTGCTGTGAGAGACGAGACCTGCCCATCTGCATGGACTCGGGATCTGTAAAAGAGAACGCACTCTTGCCTCTCATGACTGATGACAGGTTACGATGCTGAGTGATGTCAGGGAAAAATGAATGACACAACTGGGATTCCCCGGAATAAAAGGCTGGTGGTGGTAGATGAGGCACAGGAGAATGGGTGCTTTGATCCACGGCAACTGGTGGATTGGACGCAGGTGGTGGCTGAGAAGAAACGGTCTCTAACTTGAACCGCTGAAACTGAGTGGTAAGTTCCAAAACCTTAGTGACCAGGGCTTGGACAGCATGACCCGTGGCCATCATCAGATCCTCCAGGCGCTCCATGCGCGACTTACTTTTGGGCAAAAAGTCTCGTTATTCTGCCGAGCTCACAGGATCCATCCTGGTTGGTTCGTTCTGTCACAAGGATCGAGTCTCGAGATCCAAGTGCGAGGGCAAAATTTTTTTTATTTGCATATATATATAGCAGGCAATGAGAAAAGTTGGAAGACGATGGCATAAACTCCAGAGGAATAACGTCCAGCCCGCTCAAGCCACAGTAACTCTAACCCAGAGCAGGAATTGCAATGTGGGCAAGGAATAACAGAGAAAAATACCAACTGGACGAGAACTGGAACAACAACTAGACAGGAGAGACAGGACAAGAATTAACGAACCAACAACACGACCAGGATTGCCAGCCAAACATAAAGGCAGCGCAAATGAGTTGCAGCTGGTGCTCATAGACCCTAGCTGGGGTGCTAGTTAACAGACGCACACAATCAGACAGAGACGCAAGATGAATGCACAGACCCATGAATCGTGACAATTTCTTCAAGGCCCCGGCGAAACATACTAATTTGAAAAACTAACGGAATGCATAGTCGAAATAAAAAACTGGATGACGAGTAATTTTTACTGCTAAAATCTGAAAAAACAGAGTTGTTAATTATAGGACCTAAAAACTCTGCATGTAATAACCTAGAATGCTGTCTAAGACTTGATGGCTGCTCTGTCAATTCTTCGTCATCAGTTAGGAACCTAGGTGTGCTATTTGATAGCAATCTTTCCTTAGAAAGCCACATTTCTAGCATTTATAAAACTGCATTTTTCCATCTCAAAAATATATCTAAATTACGGCCTATGCTCTCAATGTCAAATACAGAAATGTTAATCCATGCGTTTATGACCTCAAGGTTAGATTATTGTAATGCTTTATTGGGTGGTTGTTCTGCATGCTTAAAAAACAAACTCCAGTCAGTCCAAAATGCAGCAGCTAGAGTTCTTACTAGAACCAGGAAGTATGACCATATTAGCCCGGTTCTGTCAATACTGCACTGGCTCCCTATCAAACATTGTATAGATTTTAAAATCTTCCTTATTACTTATAAAGCCCTAAATGTTTTAGCACCTCAGTATTTGAATGAGCTCCTGTTACATTATAATCCTACATGTCCGCTACGATCTCAAAACTCAGGCACTTTGATAATACCTAGCTAGAATATCAAAATCAACTGCGGGCGGCAGATCCTTTTCCTATTTAATGCCTAAACTACATAACATTGTCTCAGATGACCACCAGGACAAGACCACAGGAAACAGATGATTCTTCTGCACAATCTGACTTTGCTGCAGTCTGGAATTGAACTACTGGTTTCATGTGGTCAGAGGAGAACTGGCCCCCCGACTAAGCCTGTTTTCTACCAAGGTTTTTTCTCCATTCTGTCACCGATGAAGTTTTGGTTGCTTGCCGCTGTCATCTCTGGCTTGCTTAGTTGGGGACACTTCATTTACAGCGATATCGTTGACTTGATTGCAAATTATTGCACAGATACTATAAACTACTATATAAATGAGATGATGACATCACTGATTTCAATGATGAACTGCCTTTAACTGTCATTTTTCATTATTGACACACTGTTTTCCTATTTAATGTTGTTCAGTTGCTTTGACACAATCTTTTTTGTTTAAAGCACTATATAAATAAAGGTGACTTGACTTGACTTGAAAACATTTCCATGACATTCAAATTTTATTGAGATCCACCTGTAAGTGTGACGTTTAAAACTTGTTTATAATTGCTCATTTAGTAAATAATAAGGCCAACCAAGCTATATGCACTATAATATTGTGTAAAAGACGAGAGAGGACCAGGCCTGGGTTTATTTTGTGTTTTGATTTTGTTTGTGTGCGGTAGTCAGCCGTGAGGGGCTGCCGCACTGTTTTGTGTTTATTTGATTATTAAAGTTTGGTCTGATTGTCAAAACAAAATCAAACACAACTGAAATCCAGGCCTGGTCCTCTCTCGTCCGTCACTGTCGTCGCTCCTCTTTTGTATCCTTCCATCTCCTCCAGGGGCCTCGAGACCGGTGGGTCGAGCAGGTGTCGCTCATTTCTCAATCACTCCACCGGCCTCGCCCCGTTCCTACGGCTCTCGGCCCCGCCCCACTCATCACAATACAATACTTTTACACTTATTGTTATAAACATTTGTATTTAATTGTGCTCAAATTTGATTTTTTACTGGTATGTTATTAATGGCCAGTAGCTATCATATGGATAAAATTGTCCTTAAAAATCCATCTAAGAAATAATCAGTATAGGTATTGTTAAAATTGTAACAAAATGTATCATATTGAATTTTAAAACTAGTGAAGATCAGGGTTTTTAAAAAGTCGCAATGTCTGATTTATCAATCCAATTTCTCTGACATGTGAGCACACCTGAACATGCTGGTTGAACAAATTCATCAGAGATGAACTCGATGGCCATGCAGGTCCACCCATGCTAATCAGAAAAAAAGCATAACGCAGCCAAGAGTAGCACGAACATTCATGCAGGTCTGAGATGGTCTTAAAGGAAAGAATGGCCCTATAAAACTGTCATTTTATATCTGATGGAACAATTTCAGGCCTTCATGTCCAACTGACTAAAAATTCCTCGTCTAGAATGGGCCAAAAAATATACAATGTCAAGGACACAGTCCTGGACTCAGAATCATTATCCGTCTCGCCACCTCAATCAATACCTGACCAAAACACTTCTTGCTTCGACTGTCTAGAGAGCCGGGATGACGTCCTTGAAACATAAATAAAAAAAGTATATGGAAATGAAGAACTGCAGTCCATTTATGTCTGCAGACAGACTCATAGTTCTGCAAATCTGCAGTTAAGCGATTAGGCAAAGGAAATAATAAAGCAATTTTGCATATAACTTGTCTTACCTCCTTCCTTTGAAATATCTAAAGCTGACAGGCCTTGGAAAGGACAAAAAGTACTGCAAAAGTTTGTGAACTTTTCGTTGGCTTGATAAAGTTTTGTTTCAGAATTCTGGAAACCTGACCAATATTTATTCATCTTTAAGACACAGTTCACTGAGTTTGTTTGCTTTGCTTCAAGCAGTAGGGAAGGAGCCAGCAGTAGCAAATGACTGAAATACTGTGGTGATGAAAGACAAAAACGAAGGTACAAGCAAAGGAAGCAGGGCATTGGTGTACACAACAAGGACATAGATCATTTGTTCTACATGGAGCTGTTACCCAAGTTAGAAGTTTTATTACGTTTTGTACAAACTTATAGTGCAAACTTGACTTCTGAAATAAAGAGCCAAAATCCTGTCTCTTTGTTGACCTGATTTTTGCATGATTTATGGGTTAAATGCATATGGAACACCATTTACCTTACACTATCAGCTACCAATCCAATAATATTTATATCACCATTTATATTGTCACATTATTTATTAAAACCACATCATTTAATCCTAAACATTTTTACATTGATTAAAAAAACAATAACTACACCACTTGTTGTGGATGTGTAGTAGTAAAGGCTTGTCTTATGTTTCACAAATTGACATGAACAAGTGTTACTTCAGTATAATTTGTGATTTGCACAAGGTTTCATCAAATGTTCTGTAATATGTTGAAATGGCCCCAGGTCCAAACATATATTTCTATGTTCCAGCTTCTCAATTCAAACACACAGTGAGGACGAGAGGATGCAGGCCTGTCTCTGGATACGAGGCCGAGAGCGTGTTCGTATGCATCACTGTACCGTTCTCCTGCCAAGCATGAGAAAAACATTTCCTTGCCATTCCAAGACTCTGACCTCTTTTGTACGAGGCGGATAACTGCAGCTCAGAGAGGAGACTGGGGGGTGAGGTTACCCCAAAAACATGGGAAATGAGGCCAAGCATGGAGAACTTTAGCAACTGTCGTCACCTCCTGTCTGTCAGAGTCATCCGCCCCAAAACAGAGCACATTGAGAAATGATCCTCATAAAGCGTCCGTCCAGTCACGACTTGGTTGTCTACCAAGACATTAGGGTTGTTTTCAGCTTTGAGCCCAGGCCAGGATGACATTGCACATGTTCTCATCATATTCCACTCACTCATTATCCGCTTGGCCGTGGACGTTTTTACGGCAGACCGCACATGTTTTCGGAGCATATGGATAGTGTCGGCCACACAAATGTGTATATGAAAATCTGACAAGCTTTCCTGGGCAATACATCTCTCATAGATGCAAGCATTTCAAACACTTTCTTGTTTAAGTCTTGGGTCTGACAAGCTGTTTGCTGCAGTCACGGAGGCATGTACAATATTATGTTAATTTTTTTATCTGCAAATGTCAAAAAAACAATCGTCTGCATTTATCAGGATTACAAATATACTGTCTCAATCGCACACCATCAATCTCAGCACCGTGTCTGCTCGTTCTTCTCATCAAGGACTAAACAGCATCTACCATTCAGATGTGTAAGTGAAGCAGCTGCTTTGCCATCAAAAGGAGAGAGAGGCATCGTTAAGCGAAGCTTGTCCCGTATCAGTCACAAAGAGTTCAGCGTGCCAATTCAGCCACGTAAAGCGTCTGCCATTCTGCAGGGAAACCCGATCTTAGGCCTGACACCTCAGCGTGTGGTCTGTGATGTTTGGCCTAGGGAACGCAGCAGCTCAATCTCCGAGTGCCTGTCTAGCGGCCACGAGACATGGTTTACTCATGAAATCATGGCCATCAGCTCCGGTACTACACATGCAATCTGGAAGACCTGCTTCATTCTTACACAAGTCAAGCCTTTTGTACTATCACTTGCAGCTTTGTTTTGTCCATTAATCCTGAAGAGCTCTTAATGGTTATAAGAAGCAAGACAGTTTGGATGTGAATATACCTCCCACCAACTCCGCGACACTGAGCATAATATTTACAAAGATATTCCGCCACATGAATATCTGGTATTCAAAATGTAATTGAACCATGGAAGTAAACAAAGTTTCAGCATTTTGAAAAAATGTCACCAAATGCATCTCATAAAGTTATTTACAGTTCCACATTGACAAAGTTGCTAATCAAATGCAAATGAGGGACACTGACATCTTTCTACAAAAAAGTGTTGTTTGCTTTCATTGAAGAAGTTGGAGAACATGATGTTTCCCTGTGCACTGTGACTTGTTTGTTTCCCTTTTCAAATGGTTGTGCTAATACCTTTGGCAGTTTTGTTTGCATCATTTGTGTACAAAAAAGGAGCCAAGCAAAAGGATAACATGACAAACATGACATTAGTGACAAATATTCTGACATTAGTTCACCCAAAAACCAAAAATGCATATTCGAATGTGATGCATGGCAATCCGTAAAGAGTGGTATTGCATAAATGATTTTCAATAAATAACGAGTAAATATGTCTGTTTCAGTTGTACAGACTGTGGTTTTGATATGGTGCTTGCTTGGTTCATTTGTAATGTACTTTCAATGGATGGAAAAGAGCAGTGTGAACATTCTTCTAAACATCTTCTGTGTTTCAAAGCAGGAAAGAACATAATTGTGGGTTTGGATCAACTTGAGGGTATGAAAATAGCGAGACAGTATTCGTTGTGGGGGAATTTTGCCTTGAAAAAGAACATTCAAACTGCATATGACCTGTTAAAGTCCAATGCAGTGAAATTTTATCGCAAAATTATTGTGTATCTTAAAATGTAGCTTTCCTTTTTAAAAGTTTTATGCCTTGGCATGGCATTTGTTGACAGAGACGCTGTCCTCTGGTCTATTAAAAGTCATTGGTTTTATGTCACCATTCACCTTACCATGAGTTCTTGGACAAACAAATGAAATCTTACAGTGCCCTCAATTGAAAGCTAGTTATTGTCTTTGGCTTGGTTGAGTATGACAAAACATGAGCTGTACAGCCACACCGTGTCATGAGCAAACCTTTCATGATTTATAGCATGCTCCACTTTTCCATTCGACACTTGCCTTATGACTAAACAGCACCTTGTTCTTCTGGGGCGCCAGTGTCATACGTATCCAGCTGGTTGATGTATGTTTGTGTTCTTTGGTGTTTTCAGACAACAGATTTGGTTCATTTTTAGACCTTTGGCCACGGATGAAGAGGAAGATGGATGTCTCTGATTCTGACATGTTTGTGTGTGTGCCATGCTCATCTCTGCTCTGCAGCTCTGTGTCAGAATCCTCTGATGGATATTAAAAATAAGCCAAAGCAGATAAGCTCTTTTGGCCAAAGCCTGCTGACATTGTCTGGAAACTTGGTTACTTGAGACGTCGTAAACCCCATATTGCCAGTCCACTGGCTTTAAAAGCCCACCATTTTCACTTTATGAAAGTCAAATGAATGCAACAGGCAAATCTGTCTCATGGTCTTTGTTCTGAAGTTTAGTTCAATTTTAAACGGGAAATTCTGGAAGATCCTGTCACCTTCAGAAACTCTGACGGAATTCCAAGCACGTTCCATTGTTTAAAAAAAAAATGACTGGAAAATGAAGGGAAACACACAAGTGCTATGTTGAGCTAATGAAGGCTTAGACACAGAGCGGAACTGCCTTTAGTTTTTGGAAATAATAAACCTACAGATACAGCAAACTCATGAAACAAGTGAAATCAGCAAACAGAGCCATTCACACAAGATGTATTTGCATTAAAAACATATAGATGCTGTGCAATGGAACAGGGGGTCTCCATATGGCTCAAAGTTGAAATGGAACTGCTTTTAATTTGATACAGTCTCTTACAGATGCATCACTCGTGCAGTGACTGTCAAAGACGTCTGTTTAATGCATGTTTATATATTCACACAAGAATACTTTGGGAATGCTACCTTGGGCATTAGTGCACTTGAGCATTCTTTGTAAAACATTAGCAAAACAGTATTTTTTCCTAAAATATGTGAGTAGTTCCTGCCTGAGAAAAACTCAGTGGTTACTATGGTGTTCTAAGCTCTAGAACAAGAACAAAGAGCACTTTCAGGTCACAAATGACAAAAAACAGTTAAACAATTAACAATGATTAATAACAATAATAAACTTATTGCAATATTTACATATTTAAATATAATCATTTTTATTCTAAATGTGTATGTATGTTAAATACAACATTAGATCTTTTGCCGTTAAGTTTGCATGATAAGAAATTCTGGTGTTTGGCTCCTTCATAATTTATTGTTCTGAACCAGTGTTTTAAGTGGGCCGGTACGCACCGGTACTCAGTACCGCCACTTCCAAATAAAGCTCGTGAGCGTACCGCCACCTCTCCGTGCGCCCAGAACGTGCTTTTAGCGTACCGGTACCTTCATTTGGACTTCTGTTTTAATAGAGGTTTTAATCCTTTGCCTGCGCTGCCGCTTTTCAGAGCGCCCTTCACAATGCATGCTTCCTAATTCGTCCCACCGAGAGCAGAGACTACATTACCCATACACCCTTGAGTTTTACAAGTGATAAGTGCATGCGTCGCTTTTTCCAGAAACAACTCAACGTGTCCGGAGAGGGTGTGTGAAACGCGTACACTCGGCTCGGTAAAAATACAAATACAGTGAACAACACTTAATATGCTCTCCTGGCTTCAGACTCTGAGTACTAAAAGAACATGGTCAGAATCAGATGACTCGCTGCTGACACCCCACCAAGCCTGAGTGATATCGCTGCAGGTCAGACGCAAGCTAATGAAGTAATGCACTAGCTCTTTCTAAGGGTATTTTTTCAAAATCCTTTTGCGCATTTTATTTATGTTCAGTAGCTCTTTCTAGCTCAAGAATCCACAAACTAATAAAAGGATTTTATATACAATAATTTATATTGTTGTTATCTCAGGGGATGAGGGGAGTCATCAAAAAAAAAAAATGATATATATAATAGAGTACCGGCACCTCTTTTGGGCCACTTAATAAAGCACTGTTCTGAACAATTATCCTACAAAACAAAAACATACGAGATATGGTTTAAAATGGTTGAACATACTGTAAGCCTCAACACTTGACAAACAAACCTCAAGAACGGTGACAATCAGCATGTTAAAAAAGAGGAGCTCTTTACATCACAACACATTCACAATTCACAAACCCTCAATTTAGCTAAATGAAATTCGGAGTTCAGACAACTGTGTTTGAATAGCTGAAACAACATATGGGACGATTAAGTTAGTCTGACCCGGGCTTTCATGTAGTTTCAAGAAAACTGCATTCCTTAGTATTTGCAACTCAAAATGTTTCATAAACTTGAAAAACATGTAGTTGCAAATTTACAGTTTACAGTGTTGGATGTGACTAATCACATCAGTGCATTAGTATTTGTGAAGCACACTGACATAATGCTGTTACATTTTCTCACTTTATTGCATGGTGTATATGAATACAGTCATTCGGTGTGTAATTTAAAATTGATTTTGCACCTCTTAAAAATTATAAATAATTTATCCTAATAAGTTAATAAAATTATTTTTGCAAGAACAGATAAATCCATTTTTTATTTTATTTTCAAAATCATGTTTTTTATTATGCTATCATGTTTTTGTCGTGTTTTATTGTGTTTGTTTTTTTACTTAACCTCTGCAGTTTGAGTTTTGTAAAAAACATCATTTTTGAAAATCTGTTTTTGAGTTATCTGTTTTTGCAAATGAACTCTTCAAATATAGTTTATGTAGATAATCTTTGTTCTGTGTAGGTCTATTCTTTTCTCTTTGGCTTTATTCTAGGTTTTCTTATTTTACCTACTTTCCTTTGTTTTCCCACCACTTGTTTATCTTTACTCATTGATTTGATTAGTGTCTGTACCTGTTTGATTGGTTTGTTTCAGTCTATTTAAGTCCTGTGCTTTCTTCTGTTCATTGTCAGTTTTTGTTGCATGTAAACCAAGTTATTCTGCTCTGATCCAGTTTGTGTAAATAAGACTGCATTGCTATACCTAGATTCATCACTTCACCCTAATTTGCAACCGTTTTGTGACACACAGCATATCCAGCCAATTATTTTATTGTGTAAATAGAGTAATTATTGTGTTGTGTGATCTAGGTTTTCATTTAGTTGTTTAGTTGTGTGATTAAACTCCAGTGTGCTTTATTTTCTAAACAATCAAAACCCTGATGCAGTATGTCATAGCGGCAGCTGTAAGGAATCACTTCAGAAAGAGAGCGCAAACGTCTCATCTGTCATCGGTACTGCTGTCTGTTGCCTAATTAGCATTCTGGTATCACGGCGTGCAATGATTGCAGCTATGACATCATGACCATCACAGGCTCCAACACACGGCCTATTCGGCACATGACTGAAGAATCCGTCTTCTATATTACGCCAACACATTTACACATTTCCTGCTTGGATCCTTGTTTCCAAATAAACAGAGGCGGAGGCAGGCTGCTGTCCGAGCGTCATGAGCTCATCCTTCCCTGAGATCATCACATTCAGTTTGACATCCGTAACGTTCCACAGGAGTGTCGACGGAGCGATTTCAAATCGGGAACCGGTGAATTATGCAGTTATGATGCGTAAACACTTCGGCTGGACGCGTAAACACACTTACCATCATTTTTGAACATTGCTCTATTGCAGAAAAACAGCTGTGGTCGTCTTAGCTTTTATCCCATCAAGCCTGCACACATGCACTTTTGCATATTCAAAAATGCGAGAATTAATGGCATTGGGCATCGTGGCTCTGCTTTGAGGAGTTGGTTTTTACAGGAAATGCCACTGAGATTTTGGTCAAGGGTAAGAGTGCATTAATGAATTCAGATGAGTTGGAATATACAGCAGAATTGAAATCTCCAAACACCTTTGACACGATTATCGGGTTAACTTGTGCAGGGCTCACGCTCCTGAGTGTCTGGAGTATGCCCACTTTATGTGCTAGTATGCTATTCTACCTCTTACATATCAGCACAACTGCACTGTGTTTGATCAGTGAGAAAGTGCATGGGTAAAATTAATATTTGTTTATCATGTTATATGCATTTCCCACGGCTCTTGAAATTGTATTGACCAGCAGAGACATCATAAACAAGAGAAAAGGAAAATGCATAAGGGATTTATTTACTCTTTTCTGTAGAAAGCTAGTTTAGGAGTAGTTTAACAACAGCATTGTTGTTTATGTAGTTTTCATTTGTACGTAATAATGAAGAGTAACTACTACATCTAGACAAGTTGCTGTGCATTCATTTACATCAGTTGCTAGGTTATGGCTGGCACTGTATCCTGCTCTAGTCATTTTGCTGAAATGAGCTAGCTTATTAATGACATGGTTTTTATCACATTGTGTCTTTCATGTCGTAAGCATTTAATTGATGTCAGCACATTGCCATGACTTGGCGGAGAACTGACTTTCCACAGACTGTGGATGCAAGTTAGCCAAGTATGTTTGTTCAGAAATCGCAGCATTCCCCATCTGTCCACAGGCTGTCAATGGCCACAAATTGTTTCCAGAGACACAGTATTTTAAAGACTGGGTTAATCTAGCACTTGACCGCTCACATGTTTTTTAACAATTCCCACCACACGAATGTGAGACATAATCATTGTGATTCTGATTACAATCTTCCAATTGTTATTGAAAATAAAAGTAAAATGGACATCAGATCCTTGAGTTTTGCCTGAGTATTAATTTAAAGCCAGCGCTGGCAAAAATGAATTTTTTAAATACTGTGCATGTATGTTGTAAAAAACAGAGTTGAAAGAAATACTGTTTTCCAAATTGGAAACATAATTGCTTTACACCTTTAAATTGCAAAATATATTAGAAAATGTACTTTCAGTTAAAAAATAATGTAAAAATTATATTTCCACGATCAAAACCCATTTTTTATTTAATATGGGGGAGACAAGGGATGCTTTTAATATCGAAACAGAAACATAATAGAGGCCTTTTCCAGTTTTCTTGTGTCAAAAAAAAAAAATAAAATGGTATGTTTTTTTTGTTTTATTTAAAATGCATGAAATGAAATGTGGTAAATTTTGGGAAAAGAGTTGAAGGCACTGTAAATCACTTTGGAAACTACTTTCTATAATTGTTGAAATGCTTGATATTTATCTTGATTTTTAAAAATGCAATATTATACCATATATCTTATGATAAATATTAGCAATATCCGTATTTTGGACTCGTCTTTATACATTTTAAAGCACACCTACTTTTTGCTGAACAGTACATGGCATTCAGTCAAATTGCATTTTTCAGTCTTCTCTAGGCCTTCAAATTCTCATGAAAGGCAGTTAATAAACCTCACGAATAATTACTGCATTTCACCATCATTTCTTTACTGTTTTTTTTTTTTGTGATTGAATGCCAGCATGTGTGTTTTTAAAACAAAAGTCAAGACATGTTTACATTACATTTATTCATTTAGCAGACGCTTTTATCCAAAGCGACTTACAAACGAGGACAGTGGAAGCAATCAAAAACAACAAAAGAGCAATGATATATAAGTGCTATAACAAGTCTCAGTTAGGTTAACACAGTATACCTAGCATGGGATTTTAAATAATATAATAAATAAAAAGAAAACAGATAGAATAGAAAAAGAATAGAGCAAGCTAGTTTTATTTTTTTTTAATTGTATAATAAATAGATAGAATACAAAAAGATTAGAAAGGTAGTTAGATTTTTTTGTTAAGAATAGAGTTAGAATAGTGAGTACTAAAGTTCGAGGGTCAAATAAAGATGGAAGAGATGGGTTTTAAGCCGATTCTTGAAGATGGCTAAGGACTCAGCTGCTGGGATTGAGTTGAGGAGGTCATTCCACCAGGAGGAACATTTAATTTAAAAGTCCGTAAAAGTGACTTTGTGCTTCTTTGGGATGAACAATCAAGCGACGTTAACTTGCAGAATGCAAGCTTCTAGAGGGCACATAAGTCTGAAGTAACAAATTTAGGTAAATGGGTGCAGAGCCAGTGGTAGTTTTGTAGGCAAACATCAATGCCTTGAATTTTATGCGAGCAGCTATTGGAAGCCAGTGCAAATTGATAAACAGAGGTGTGACATGTATTCTTTTTGGCTCATTAAAAATTAATCTTGCTGCCGCGTTCTGAATTAATTGTAAAGGTTTGATATAACTGGCTGGAAGACCTGCCAAGAGAGCATTGCAATAGTCCAGCCTGGACAGAACAAGAGCTTGAACAAGGAGTTGTGCAGCATGTTCCCAAAGAAAGGGCTTGATCTTCTTGATGTTGAATAAAGCAAATCTACAGGATGGGACAGTTTTAGCAATGTGGTCTGAGAAAGTCAGCTGATCATCAATCATAACGCCAAGGATTCTAGCTGTTTTTGAAGAAGTTATGGTTGATGTGCCTAACTTGATGGTGAAATTGTGATGAAACGATGGGTTTACCAATTATTAACTCAGAGTTAAATACAGGATTTAATGTGGGTAAACATCTAATATGTTGTTTTTATACCACTCATATTTACATTTCCATTGTCAATTTATTCTTATCAGCTGTTACTGAAAAAACGTACACAAAGCTGTGCATGAAATTGTGCACAAACTTCTTCATTAGAGATCCTTCTCAAATACCATGCATAATTCACACACAGAACTCACACACCGTTACATTAACGACCATAACATTCTAATCAATCTTTATAAAATGGTGAAACCCCCAAAGCCTAGGCCAATTAATTCCGACACTTGACATCGTGAGGAGTGGAAAAGTATTTCTAACACACCTGGTTCTCCATTATATAAATGGATCGCTTCTGCTGATATGTCGTGAAGCTATCGTGAGCTAGGAAAGTGCTAAAAGCCCTCAATTCGGTAGACGGAGCAGTAAGCAGGTGACTGCAGGCATGGGGCGTTCAGGCTCACCGATGAAACCCGCGGAGGCCTCATGGAGCTTGTGAATTTGGACTATTTTCCCACATGGATGACACTGTTGCTTTAAGAGCTGATATCAGTCCCCATTAGCCGGTCCTGGCCAAGCAAAGCAAAGGGGAAACAGAATATGCCGACTGACAGCCAAATGACTCTGGAGGAGTGTGGGAGGTGTCGAAGATCCACCCAAAATGCTTGAGGAGGTAAAAGACGCCTTTTTAAAAATGACCCTCGGCTCACGCTCCTTAATGGATGGCCTTCCTGCTTTTTCCTGGGCTCTTCAGAAGACGTATTAGAACAGATGTTTGCACAGCTGCCGCTGTCAGAGGTAGAGTCTGGAGCGCTGCCTCACTTCTACAGCGCATGAGGAATGAGGCTCACACATCACCCTCAGCCTCTTGTAAAACGCTCTCACCTTGTTTCCAATGGTTCATGGACTGGTTTTGATGTTGACCATCGAGTCAGAATTTCTGCGATGCAACTCCTAATTATCTTGGGACTCTATAAAGCAACATGGAAGACCTTAGTGGGCAAGAATGACAAGTGTGTTTCAGTTATTTGAATCCCTACATTTATTTTCCCATATTTGTTTCTAGCAACTTATCAGTCAAAGAAAACTGACACATCATTTAGTTTGCAAAGTTAGATTTGAAAGCATTGAAAGAAGCATCCTATCTAATGCTTAATCTTATTAAAGGTTAAACAAGACATCCATTTAAGAACAGTTAACTGTACTGATCTAATCATTAGTGGCCCTATTGCTCATACATGAACTGTGTGTGAACACAGGAACATAAATCCATGAATGATTTCTCAAATAATGCAGCTTGAAGAGTAAAGACGTGCTGTTACTTCTGTGATGTTCAGAAACACAGGGCAGAAACCTTTCAGAAAAACTCTTCTCTCTGCCACAATTACACATTTACTACTTTTATCTTTTTCCCATAACATGAACTAATCAGAAGAAAGCACTAACCTTTCTTTATGTATTTTACTTGGGTAACACATTCAAAAAATAATATGAAATTCATTTGAAATACACTGCTGAAGGGAATACTTAATCATCACAGTACAACTCTGTTAAACTTCAGGGATATCAGTCTATCCAGTTAAGAAGCAGAAGTGATTGTGAACCAGATTCTGGAGAAACAACAGCAAGACAAAACCCAAAAAGGGAATGGTTTGCAGGTGGTGGCCACAGATATTGCTATCTCCTTATCCTTCCTGACCAATTTGTCTCTAGATTTGTGTTCTGTTCTTCTCACTCCATATAGCAGTACCTGCAGCCCAATCAGGTTGCACAGGGGATTCAACTCATTCAGGCTGGCACAAGGAGGTCTCAATAGCATGAGGAGATACCAGAAGATGATACATTACACCAGGAGAGATGGACAGGGCTATAGAAGGGCAACAGCCCAGCAGCAGGACCAGTATCTGCTACTTTGTGTGAGGAGGAACAGGAGGAGCACTGCAAGAGCCCTAAAAATTACCTCAAGCAGGATACTGGTGTGCATGTTGCTAACCAAACGGCTAGAAACAGAATCCATGAGGGAGGCCTGAGGGCCTGATTTTTAGTGTGACTGTGATTCCAGTCCTCTGTGGGTTGAAGATTTTGGTTTTCATTGACCATTGTCACATCATTGTGTTTTCAACAGATTACATACCCTGCTCAGTTGAAGTATAGGTGTTCAACTTGAACATTTTGTTCACTGAGATCACAAGTGTGATTTAAGTGTTACCTTAACTTTTTTAAGCAATGCATTTTATCTAGATCAATACGTAAACAGCATTAAGCAAGTTTTTAACACCTGCATGCAACATCTTTTCAGTAAAATAACTCTCAGAATGGCCACACTAAAACCATGTTGTATATTTTCGTACAATCTGCGTACACCCTACTCAGGGGTTGAGGTTAAAGTGAAACCTTCATGCTTATCTTTTTTTCTTCTAAACATAGTAAATTTTTGTACAAATTCATACTAAATCACCACCATGCATATAACTTATGCTTTCTTAAGAGATTGGAGTCTTCTATTTTTTTAAGTGTCTTCTCATTGGTCATTGTCCATTTGAAACACTTGGAGTGCTTGATGTACGACGATAGTTCAATGATCTACACCCAATGAGAACATTCACAAGCAAGGATCTTAAACTCTTAAGCCTTGTGTTTTGTCGTTGTTGTTCTTGTTGTTTTTTAGAACATTTTATAAAAGAAAAAACAGCCTGTTTGTATGGTAAGGCAAGGCAAATTATTTCTAAAGCACGATTAAAAACAACAAGTTTACCAAAGTGCTGTACAGATTAAAAAAAATAGATAAGCAGACAATATATACACATCACGTATACACGGCACAGAGCATACATTCAATTACAACAACAATACTGCAAAAGCATGGTCTCTCCACAGTTTGCATCTCGACCTAGGAACAATCAAGAGTTTTTGGTCAGAGAACCTAAGAGATATTGATGGAGAGTACAGTTGCAACAAATCAGGAATATAAGCAGGGGTGCACATAATGTTTTCAGCCTGGTTCTCATAAGAGAACCTGGAGATTTGGTTTGGTCCTTGCACTGCATATAGCGTGACCCTTTAAATATAACTATAAAAAAATGTATTACTAATAGTAATAATATTATTGCACTTTATTTATTTAGATTTTTTGTATAAAATAATAAACTAAATAATAATGTGTGATAATACTATTTAAAATTAAAACGTAGGCCTAGTATCAAATACAAATACAATTATTTTATAGTTAACAAAAATAAAATGCTAATATTTACTACTACTTTCTTTGTTCACCTCTTTAAGAAAAATCGGTTTATCTATTCCCCAATTGTAAATTGCTTTGGATTAAAACATTTTTTTTAAATAAAAGCATTTTCATCATTTTCAAACTTAAAATCAGCAGGCTTTTATTTTGGCAGGTTGTCAGGTAGCCCTGCCCAGGCGGGAAGGAAGTCGACCGGAAGTTGAAGTCGGCCGCGTGCCGCCTTCTTGTAGCAAAACTTCACTTGCGTTAGCATCCCATTGACTCCCATTCATTTTGGCGTCACTTTGACAGCGAATAACTTTACATCTGAGGTGTTTAAAGACTACATTTGTCCATTATTTATTTCTAAAGATACACAACAATGTGTAAAGGGCTCCATTACCTTCTATGTTACATTATGGCCCCGTAGAAACAGTTTTTGTAAAAATAGGCTAACGATTGCGTCATAACCACTCGACTCTCTGTCGCACAGTAGAGAAATTACCGTACAGACAGGAGGAGAAGCTCGCAGGCAAACTTAATATGGCCTCCTGCTCACTCACGCCAAAGAACTCCCCGCTCAAGCTCGCCGTCTCTGCAAGATTAACGATGGCAGTTTGCACGCACAGCTACTAGAAGATTTACATCTGTCAGACAGGTTGCTGACGTCATCAAGCTTAGTTTGAGTCTGCGCGTCAGAAACGGAAGTGCTAAAAATCGCTAAAAATGGGCTTCACTTGTCTCAATTGAGTTCCAATGGGGTCGCTGTGTCCATTTCTTTTACTGTCTATGGCCCTGCCGCTTATGATGATTTAAGAGCATCAGTGAATGAATATCACAGTTTTGCATTGTGCTTTGAAATGGCATGTGTTAGCCTAGATTTATTCTAATTCTTTAATACTTATATAGTACAGTTTGACGATCTAAAATGGTAATTGTGCATTAACAGCTGTTAGTCATTCATGCGGCCCATTATGTGCAAGGAAGTTTAATGATTTAAAAACAAACAGCTAAATTTTAAAATCAATTCAGTAGTGGATCGGCAACCAATGTAAAGATGACAAAATGGGAGTGATATGGTGCCTTTTCCGAAAACCTGTTAACAACCTTGCAGCGGCATTCTGTACAAACTGTAGTCGTGAAAGGGTGGACTGACTAATCCCTTCATACAGGGAATTACAGTAGTCCAGAGAAGAAGGCACAAAAACATGCATCACTCTTTCAAAATCACAAAATAATAAAAACGGCTTAATCTTTGCAAGTGTTCTTAGTTGAAAAAAGCCAGATAGAACCAAACCATTGATCTGTTTATCAAATATCAAGGCATCATCAAAAATGATACTTACATTTTTAACCGTGGATTTACCATAGATAGATAAAGGATCTAAATCAATATTAGTAGACCCAGATGCACTGGAGGGTACAAAAGTAATAGTCTCAGTTTTACCTTCATTTAGGTGCAGAAAATTCACAGCCAACCATGTTTTCAAGTCCTTTAAGCATGCAAGTAGAGGTTCTAAAAGGTTGCCTTCCTTCTTTACTGGTACATATATCAGCGTGTCAACAGCATATAATGAAACGATATACCATGTTTACTAAAAATAGATCCAATTGGCCACATATACAATTAAAACAAGATGCGTCCCAAAATGGATCCTTGCGGGATCCCACATGTAAGAAAGGCAGATGATGATAAAAAATTTCCCCAGGTTAACTGGAGAGTTCCTATTGGTTAGATAGGACTTAAACCAGTTTTATACAGTACCACGAATCCCTACGACCCGTTCAAGTCGAGCAATAAGAATTTCATGGTCTATGGTGTCAAGAGCTGCACTAAGGTCAATAAACACAAAAATTGCATAATTGCATAAAACATAATTGAGAACTTTCAAAAGTGCAGACTCTGTACTATGATGCTCCCTAAATCCTGACTGGAAAACTTAATATAAAGAACACAAAGTTTGTTGAAATTACTGTAGGGTTACCAGCTTTGGTTGCCTGACTGGAGTGAGATATTGATGATTAATCACATGTCCCTATTTTGATCCAGTAATTTATATTTAATTTAACCTCAATACTGTAAATTACTGCTGTAATGCTTAATGTGGTAGATTTTAGTAATGTTAGGTAGCCTTTCTATATATACAGTATATTAGGGGTGTAATGGTACACATATTCGTACTATACAGTTCTAAATGCAAGTTATCATCCCTATGCCTATAATGAGCAGAGCCCTTGGAGTGGGGACTTTGGAGTTAGCAAGTCCATAAAATGCACTGCTGTTCTGTTGTAAGTGATCTTAAAGATTCCTAAATGCATCTGCTTTCAGAAGACCAAATAAAGTGCTTTGTCTTTCTCCTAGATACACACACATCTCTCTGACATGACTGCTTCAACACTAACTGTGTTACTGAAACCACGTTACTTATTTCTTTGCGTGAACATTGGGCAGCATTACACAAATATTTCCACACAGTGATGTAGAGATGTGGGGGGTGTGTTTAAACGAGGTGTTTTAGGGGGATGTGGCAGAGTCTTAACTTTGATAAAGAATTTCTCCTTGTGTTTGAGACTTTAGTCTTTGCAACTTTACAGATCTTCTTCATGCACCAAGAGCTTGTAACACTCCAAAGAGAAAGGAAAAATTGAAATCACATCATATGACCACTTTAAAACAATTCTGTGAAGAAGAGTGGGCCAAAATACCTCCACAGCAATGTGAAAGACTCATTGGCAGTTATTGCAAATGCTTAATTGCAGTTGTTGCTGCAAAGGGTGGCACAACCACTTATTGGAATTACGAGGCAATTTCAATTTTCACGTAGTGCCAGGCAGGTTTGGACAGCATTTTTCCCTTTTTGCTTTTTTTCCCCTGGACTTTGTTTTCAGTTTGCTCTGTTTTGCCCTGTCTAGATAGTTGCCATGGTTATTGATTTGAGTTCTTAATTCATTGTTAATTATCCTCATTTGGCCTCTGTATGGTCCTCTCTGTTCAGTGTAAGTTTGTCAGGTCTCATTAACGTCAATGTATATGTGTGTCACCAGCCTTTCTTGTGAAAGTGAAAGTGAAAGTGAAGTGACATTTCAGCCAAGTATGGTGACCCATACTCAGAAGTCGTGCTCTGCATTTAACCCATCCAAAGTGCACACACACAGAGCAGTGAACACACACACACTGTGAACACACACCCGGAGCAGTGGGCAGCCATTTATGCTGCGGCACCCGGGGAGCAGTTGGGGGTTTGGTGCCTTGCTCAAGGTCACCTAAGTCGTGGTATTGAGGGTGGAGAGAGCACTGTTCATGCACTCCCCCCCACCTACAATTCCTGCCGGCCCGAGACTCAAACTCACAACAACTTCGATTGCGAGTCCGACTCTCTAACCATTAGGCCACGACTTCCCCTGAAGTGTGGATCTACCTCATGTGGATTAAATTAAAGACAGGGGCAACACTCTGTTAAGTGGACTGTTTTTATTTTTCAAATGGCCGTTATCTAAAGCTCCTCTATGTAGAGGAGTTCCTCGACACTTGCCACCATGCAAGTTGCGATGACGTCTGCTTGATGAAGGGATTTTAGTGTGGTCTGGATAACGACTTTCACTTCTTCATGCCCAGGGGAGATCTGTGGGAGATTTGTGCTGTGGGCCAATGGATCCACACTCACAGTGGACGAAGTGAATGTTGACTGCAACATCACCATCCAGCCACACCTCACAGACATCTCAAATCCAGGCCCAGACACCAGCCAAGCATTACCCTGCCAGAGCCCACCCCAGATGGAGAGCCAAAGCCCACCGCGAGCTGGTGAAAGCTGAGGATCACCCCGGAGCCAGAGCCTCATACAACATCTGACCAGGTGTGTGAGCCGGTAACAAAACCCCACATGGAGGATTACACAATGGAATGTGGGGGCGCAGAGTAAAGTCCCACAGAGTAAAGTCCCGCCCACTGATGGTGAGCTGAGGCAGGACTTTTATTCGGATATACCCAGCCTTCTTCCATCATCATCTGAACTGTTTGTCTGTGCTGTTGTGTCCGGGGAGGCCATTTATGAATAACCTCTTTGTCCTGTAATGACCATGGAAGTCTATGTTGAACTGTCTGTCAGCCCTGTCATGATGCAGAGGTCATTCCCCCGTCCGCCATGCTCCCTGTGCTGGGAGTTGCAATTTGGTATGTGTGGGCTGCCTACACTATACCTGAAACCCCTGACTGTCATGTACTCCCACCGAGCCTCCCTCTCCAACCTCCCCTTCTGTGTCCTCTGTCATCCTATGCCCTGCTGCAACTGCATCCTGCCAGACCTTCAGATCATCCTCAGCCTTTGATCTGTGGATTAGAGTCACTGTGGGCCTGTTAGTCTCCAGCTCCATCAAGGCCTGAGGATCCCTGGTCTCCGCCTCAAATCTCCGAGACCCAGACTCCATCTTGGGCCGGCGCCATTGCTCTTAGCCCCCCTTCTCTCCACCGTGGCCCATTGGTCCACCAGCTGTGCCAGGCTTCCTTGTCTCTCTGGCTCCACCTTGGTCAGTCGCCTCAGGACTCCACTCCACTCTTTTTTCCTGGAAATGTAGGACCTACTCTTTACTCAGATCCAATTTCAGTCATTTTTCTTATAAAAAAGTAAACAAATATCTAAATGCATAAATATTTATTGGGTGGATAATATGATGCATGCCGAAAAGGCATGTTTTAGTCTAAATTCTCACGCCCATTTCAATACAGTTACTGACTTACTGAGTATATAACTAAGTGACAATTAAATTATTACCTGCCATAGTGGTCTGTCAAATAGAACATTTATTAAATTTTGTCATTATTAGTATGTGATAAACTTATGAAACACCTGTCTCATGGCTGTTTCTTCATTTTCTCTGTCTGGTTCTGGTGCAGAATCTTTCTGCTTTAACAGTTCAATAAAATCTCTTTTGGACAAATCAAACAGTGGTTGGAAAATGATTCTATGATCATATAAATTTTTCATTGTCCTGTTATTTGTTGTAAGATTTAATTGGGTAGTGTGGAAAAGTGACACAGAGTCCTAAAGTGTTTCTCACTCTAAATGCGTGAGAGTTAGATTAAAAGATTGGCTGCACCTCTCTATATAAAAATAATCCGTCCAAATGCAGCATTAAATTGAAGGAGGGTCCTGTGCTGTAGATGTAGACCAGAACATCATAGAGACTCTTGGATGGCCACATAGACCACCCTGGCAAACACACGGCCCTAGCGATGCCAAGATCATTGATTTGATTCACAGCGAGTGCATGAACTGATAAACTATTACTTGAATGCCATATAAGTCACTTTAGATAAAAGCCTCTGCCAAATATAAATGTGTAAGTGTTTCAACTATGCAGAACTCCAGCGCAGTGGTGATGAGGTCTGTGAATGGAAGAAAAACGTCAATATTTTCAGTGTCCAGTAAGTTCATTTCTATAAAGGATCCTGCTTTAAACCGCATGAAGAAGCTCATGCTTCTACACACACTCTATTTCTCTAGCAGAAGCATAATTTGGCCTGGTGTTTGTGTTGCAGTTGACTTTGTTGCATGTTCCATAAAAATCTGTTTAAAAAACTAAACATCTGGCAAGGGCATAGCATGACATTATTTTTTCTGTCCCCTCCATTTGCGGATGAGTAATTATAACAATAAGACTTGTGTTGTCCAACACTCCCATAAAATCCAACCCAAGTAAACAGGTAACAGGCAGACAGACAGATGTATCATCACAAGTACAGATATCATTAAACAGGAAAAAGACAAATCATTTTGGTCTGATGGAATTATTTCCAGGTGGAAGTCAGCTGGAGAGAGATGCAGGTGGGTTTACAAACATTTCTATTATCCTCATCTGACACAACAAGATGACGCTATGTCTGCAAAAGCAGCAGAGTCCTTACATGGTGTTCAGGCCACGTGCGCATGTTAACAGTAAAACAGCTTTTGCAGGAATATCTGGAGTTTAGAAACTTCTGCTGGCATAAGCATAGTCCAGACATTTGGAATTCCATATTTCACTTTTGAGGAATGGTATCAAAAGGGATTAGGATCAGTTCAGCTCAACTTTCCCAAGAGAATCTGGCCAAGCATGCTCTACTCAGGCCTGAAGTATCTGTGCAATCCAGCGTGTGATACCTCTCTTCACACTCCCCCTGGACGCCGGTGCTAATGACTGATGCGGAGAGAGTCCAATACTCGCAGGAGAAAAGCTTGTGGCTGCAAGATTTTTGTGCTGCACCTTATCTTTTATGATTTAGTATGCCTGTTGGGAACACATTAAATCAATCAATATAATATTCACAGCAGCATATGTTATTGTCCAGTGTTTTTCTCTCAATAACCTATACTGTATATACCACCAAAGCTCATGAAACCTGCTACAACTGCAAAGCGTATTTTGGTGAATGTGATTTACAGCTGCTAGACATGGGCGGTGAAATGTAGGCATTTATTGCTCTGTTAGAACACAGAGTGCACACAAAATTGTAATGATTCACATACTGTTTGATAGTTCACCCAAAAATGAATATTGATGGTAGTCATCATTTACTCACTCTCATGTCATTCCAATCCATGTCATGTTCTTTCTGAACACAAATGAAGCAGAATGTCCATGCTGATTTTCCATACGCATACCATAAAAAATGACCAAGAAGCACCATAAAAGCAGTTCAAACAACGTAAGTGATACATGTCTTCTAAAGCAATACAATAGATTTATGTGAGGAACAGAATACAATTTAGTCCATTATTGACTAGAAATCTGATATTGTAATCTGCACTTGAACCCTCACAATTGGCCGTGAGAATTGGATTGTCAACCTGCTGCTGGTTTTAAAAGTGCAAGTTTGAGAGCTACGGTGGACGATTCTCAGTGAATAAAGACTTCTGCATGTTCTTCACACAAAGGTACTGTTTGACCTTGTTTGAGGATTTAGATTCCTGATGCTCTCATGTTTCGTTTCTGTCATCTTCTCATGCTTCACTGACCAAGTCACATTTGTTTTATGGAAAAGAACAGTATGGACATTTTTGCTTAAATGTGAAAATACGAGTTTGGAACAACAGAAGGATAAATGAATGATTACATAGTTTTTATGTCTGGACAATCTATTCCTTTGAGTCAGTTCCTTATGAACACTAGTAATGTGGCTAAAGCTCTCCTGTTGGTCTAAACATTTCCATATTCTGAAGCATAAAATAATATTTTGGCCAAGAATCCCTCTTTGATGTGATTTATATTTTAGGATTAAAGCAAATCCCTCCAAAGGATCCTGCTGAATTCCAGGGGTGGCGAGCATTCTTGTCAAGTCAAAAATACAAGCTCTCCTGCACATGATGAACTCGGCTCTAGATACACTCCAGCCATGGCTTCTGTGAAATGAGGAATCCCATCAACATCTAGGATTATCAAAAGGACACAGCACTGGCCAATATTTGACAACTGATCTGTTCAATAACCTCAGCAAATAAAGAGTAGTAAAGCTCTGGGATGATGTGCATTGGTCGACTGATCACTCACACAGAGTGAAAAGCACTAAACACACACATACAAAACATCCATGAATAAACAAGACTTGACAAGGAACACAGAAACAATAGCGCTTATATGCACAAGGGCAAATAAGGTAACAAAGACACCGGTAGAGACAATCTAAAGGGAAACAATTGACAATGAAACCACATTTACATTGCAAGTCTGAATGCACAGACCCGATCTTTTGACCATATATTCCCGGTTATTGTCCCACCAGTTTACCTTCATTTTGACTTTAGGTTTAGGTTTTTTCATTAGCCATACGGCAGCAGACGGAAGCAATCTTCTCAAGTTCATCTCATGCCATAAACCTTTTGGCTTATTAACTCACATGCTAATCAAATGTACTATGGATTAATTCCAGCAGTTCCTGTTTTGAAAAACTCCAGAATCCCCTGCGGTGGACGAAAGAACTCTGCAGATGAAGTAAAATGATTAGCATATGGGAAACAAATGACTCTTGACTGATTGTGTGATGAATGGCATGACCTGTAAGTGATTATATTGTGATTTGTTAATTTAATAGTGTGATAAATTAATGTGTATGTGTATTTGTCATGCCTCCACCAGGCTCTGCTTATTCTCACTTGCACCTGTAACCATTCACATGCACAACCGAACACTGCAGATATAACCCCTGCCCTGCCACACAGTCACTGACTGACTACAGACACGACAGACCGCCACAATAGTGTTCCTCAAACCGCCTTCCCTCTGTGTTTACAGCATCATCTCAGGAGGCGTTTAAACAACAGAAAATGTTATATGCATTTTGGCCATTCATCTACACAACATCAGCCTTTTAGGTCCTGAAAGGCAAACTCTTTGAAACAGATTTCAAGTGCAAATGTTTGAAAACAATACTGAAATCTTCTCTGTGTAAACAACAAAAAAATGAAATTGTGGTACAGTGACATCATTCATGTGTGTATTACATGTTCAGTTAATAGAGAGTTTGCCATCTTCTGGTCAACACTGTCTGTGGCAAGAAGACTGAGTGGCAGTATTGGTTGTCAGTGTAACCACCAGTTAAGTTTACTTACCTATTGACTCACCTGTATCTAAGCATTTTTATCAATATATAAAAATTGTGCAGGGTGAAACCTTTGTACTGAGCCACAGACATGGCACAAGAAAATATTGATATTATGCCACAAATTAACAAAAATGGCAGAATTAAACATGAATTAATTTAAAAGTAGGGGAAGTTATGGGATAATGATGCTCCAATTATAATTTTTATAGTGTAGTTAGAACAGCTAACTAACTAACTATTCTGTCATGACAGGAGTCGACCTGAAGGAGAAAACCAAGACTAACGGCCAATATAGCGCCTCCTGTGGTAATGCTGAGAACACAACACATGCTTGTTATGAATTGCGTCAACACATTTCTGAATGTAATAATAATGTGTGAAATCACGGCTGCATAGCTAGAGGTGTTTGCGTCCCATTCTTGTTTAAATTATCATTGGGGCCCGAGTGTTCCGTGGACTGCGTGAACTTTGCAGACATGAAACAATGTTCAGCCCAAGCGGTTAAGTGGGAAACATAAGCTTGCTGTTCTCGTGAGTCACTCGGGACAGGCCAAATCACTCCCAGGCCTGCGCCAGCATGTTTTCGGAGCCTCTGGTGGACCTGTGTGCCCAGCTGTGTGCTGCGGTCGACCCGTGCCAAGCTCTTGATTGAAGCCTGTGGATCTGTGTGCCAAAAATCACAACTGCTGGAATGCCTGAACTGGAATGGCTCGGCTCGCTCCATTCCTCTCTAAGTGACCATAAAAGGCAGAGAAAGCAGAAAAGAAAGCAGAGCGCATGAAGAAGGAATAGCTTCAAAGTCATTTCTTATAATCTAAGGTTAACGTGAACAAAGGCTTGATGGCGGCTCACTTCCGAACACGTCATGCAAGAGATTTAATACCCCGTTTGTACCGAAAGGTCACAAAATGCACGAATGCACCTTTTTCTGGCATTTTTGTCATGAGGAGGAAGGTGGTTGAGAAGTTTGATGCAGATTCCTTCAAAACCCCTTTGAGCCAAATCAGTTCACTGCACATCCATTTTTCCAAGGCAGATATTTTCAGGACAACACAAGTGCAGTTTGACTGGTTAGCGCCTCTGCTGGCAGAGGACAGAAATACACCTGCTGTGTGGAACCAGTATAATTAGTCACATGACTTTTAAGGATCAGATGATCGGTTCAACAACTGTGTTCCTGAGCATACAAACTCAAATCAATTCAGCAATCAGCCGTGAGTAAACACATATCTGACACAGTAAAAATCACCCACCCCCTGTTTTTCTTGCAACAAATTATAGCATTTTAGGGATGCTGCTAATTATATCAATTGTATATAAATTATATATATATCACATCCTCAATGCAATGCAATTTTATTTTGACAATATTCAACTTTTAATATGGTTCACTGGTATTTTAAATAATTTTTATTTAATTTTTTCAGCTGTATTCACAAACATTTGTGGCATCAGCTGTGATGTTTCCTGCCTTGTAAATGCATTAAATCCCATCCAAGATATTTGTCATGGCTGTTTTTCCTCTTCGGTTGTCGGTTGATCTGTGTGATTGGCTGTTGGCCGCAGACACTTTCAGGTGCATCAACTCCAGAGTGAATCACAAACTCTGGACCAAACCCTGACCTGACGGAGAACATCTACTGTGATGAATGTGTGAACCTGCTGAATCTGATCTAAGCCAGGCTGGAATTGTTTGGTTTTGTCAACTCTGAAAGTCAGGGTTTATTCAACTGGCATTCTGGATCTTGACTAAACGGACTAAAAATCACTAAAACACCAGCTGATTCAAAGACCCTGTGAAGAGAATTGATGCTAGTGAAGAAAAAGCCTCATTCCAGCATATACAGACACTTGTTTTAATATTTTATTATATATTGTAAGTACAGGTATGGATAAATGTGACTTAACTCTCAAGTAAATCATTCTGTTCACACCTGTTTGTATATCTCCACAGCAGCTCTATTTGTATATTTAATTTTGCAGCCTTTGCACTATTTTGAAACTGCTGTTTTTCTTCTATACATCTGCGATGCATGGTCACATGCGGCTGTGATGCAGATGTGTGTGTGAGGAAACGATTCTCAACAGACTGACAAAAGCGCCACCTAGAGGCCCATGCTCTACAACACAACACCTGCTGGACTGCATTCATTCTTCTGCTCTGACACTGCATCCAAGTTATTCAACTGATTATTTTTTCTTTTCTAACACTGTACAGCCCATCTTGAGGGCCCTGTATGTGCTGTCAGTTTTCTTAAAAAGTAGATTTATAATTTTTAAATTCAGTTCAAGTTTATTTGTATAGTGCTTTTTATGATACAAATCATTGCAAAGCATCTTAAGTTTCTACAATATTTAGTAGAAGCTTATCAGTGGTGACTGTCCGTTTATGTGCATATGGCATAACAGTGGAAGCTAATTCCGTATTTTCTAATAATATTACCTAGGACAGATCCTTGTGGCACTCCATATTTTACTGGTGATAAATGAAATGACTCCCCATTTAAATAGACAAAGTGGTAGATACAGTGATAAGTTTATGAAACTGAAGTATTAGACGCTGTAGAATTTACATTCGTTATTGTATTTCTGGTGTTATCTATTTTACTATTCTAGAAGGAAGAAGGGAGCTATATATAAGGATCAAGAATATCATAGAGACTTAGGAATGGACTCAACTCAACTCAACCTAGCAACCACCTAGCAATGCCCTGGCAACCAGTGCTGCAGACTCCCGTCCTCATTCTGACAGACACACCAGCATTTACAGAGAGAACTGGGAAATGGTTGAAATGTTATGTAATCAATTATTAATTTGTTATATCAATGTTTAACACTCTGTTCTGGCACTGAAGCGCTGATAATGACAGATGTGCTTTGATGTTTTGAAAGAAACTGCAATCAATAGATGTGATTCCAACTTAAATCAACACGAACTCAGATCATCAGAAATGTTTTCACATTTGATCCAAATTGTTGAAGCATGTCATGATTAATATTGGCGCCGTAAACGTGTGTTTGCATTTGTAATCTCTGGTTCATTTTGTAATAGTTCTGTTGTTTCTCAGGCCAGTGGTGTCAGATCTCAAGCAGATCTCTGTCTTCTGAATGCAGGATGTGTTACTGAGACTGGAGAAGTTAGCAAACACAAGGGAGAAATAACATATTCCTGGAGCTCTCGCAGACTAATTACACTTGTTTATCTTGCTTCAGTCTTTCATTTGTTTTGCATTTGATTTAATAAAGACCAGAAGTGTAGTTATGTAATCTACCTACATATATTACATTTACAGTTATTAAATATATTGTCATATGAAATACAAATATACATGAAGCCTATAAGAAATTGGAACAATTTAATACATATTCATATACAGTCAAATACTGTAATTTCATGAATTGATACAATGTTAATATAATAACCCATTTTGTACCTTTATAATATAACCACCAAAAAGTAGGTTGTGATGAGGAAGTCACATAATGAACTGAAACCCATCACAAGCAGCTTTTAAACACTACTTTATATAGAAGGTGCACGGTGTCATTCACACAAACACTAAACACCATCATGGTGACACGCATGAAACTGAGATAACAACAACAACAACAACAACAACAAAAAAACACTAAGAAGAAACATAGTTATTTCAACAAACAAAAACACATTTGAAATGTATCACAAAGAATTATGGATATGGTTATTCGCTTTAAATTATACATTCTTTTTCACTTCCAAAATGGTGTGCTACCATAAAATTACATGTAATTTTACAATACATATATAGTAGGGGAACTTACCATTTAACAGGTTTTTACTGTAGCATTTTTACAGTCTTTTACCATTAAATTCACGGCAATGCTTTACAGTGTTGAGTTACTGACTAATACAGCCAAAGTCTTCTCCCTCCACTTTAGACTAGGCCTGTCTGTGGTGATTCGATGAAAGTCGTTTCTCTTTCAGAAGTGTTCCCTTTTTTTAACTAAAGGTGTTGCATACAAACATGATGAAGCACTGTATGTGTTTAACTAAACAGACAGCAGTCAAACGTATAGCAGTTAAAGTTCCTTCCGGCCTGAAGATAAATGCTGGATCCTTTAGGACTCCTGTGGGACATCTGGAAACATATTCAGCATGATTGATTACCAGCTCTCTCAATCGTGGGTCTATTAGTCGCAGTTATCGCTGTGTTCTCGTGATGGTAGATTTGTTTTCCCGTTGGGTACAGAGATGAGCGACTGCTGCAGAAAGTCTTCTCGACTAGACTGATAGGGTACAAGGGACACATTTCACAGGCAAAGCTTGAAAAACAACGAGCACAACAGCTGAATATGAGACAGAAACTCACATTTCTTCACAGAGTCGACTCCACAGAGAAGCATGAGTCAGCATCTCCTCGTCAAACCCTGTTCGGATGACAGCTGTGCTTCCACATGACTCAGCTGAGTTCTCTTACAATCCACGGTGGAAACCCAGAAGACATGCACAGCTTAATTATTAAAGCACCAAGTTTATCAACACAAACCCCAAAGTCAACCCTCCAGCAATTAATGCAATAAGCATTAAAGTTTCTCTTTTGAAACGTGTCTTGTAGCAGCATTTTGAAGTTGAATGATAAGGTGAAAAATGACTTGTTTATTAGCAAATATCAGGTCACCTTGTATCAGAGACACTCTTACATTTTAAAGATCTGTAATTTGTTCTCCCTTATTGCATCAAATCATCAAGTTGAAGAGGTCAAGTGTAAACATGGTGTAACATATATAAACATATGAAATAATGGTAAATACTGTAAGGGAAATGTATATGAAATAATCAGTTGTGTATCTGTGACTTCATTTCTGCTATTATATTATGATGAGAAGACCAGATTTCTTCAGTGGTGAAAATATCATTGAAATCTAATAATTAAAACACACACATGCACAAGGGTTTTTAAGAAAAACTGAAAAAAAGTAGCTTGTTTTATTTTCTTGACTATGAAAATTGTAGAGTCACACTGAAGGCATCAAGGGCTATTTGAGCAAGAAGGAGAGTGATGGGGTGCTGCGCCAGATGACCTGGCCTCCACAGTCACCGGACCTGAACCCAATCCAGATGGTTTAGGGGTGAGCTGGACCGCAGACAGAAGGCAAAAGGGCCAACAAGTGCTAAGCATCTCTCGGGGAACTCCTTCAAGACTGTTGGAAGACCATTTCAGGTGACTACCTCTTGAAGCTCATCAAGAGAATGCCAAGAGTGTGCAAAGCAGTAATCAAAGCAAAAGGTGGCTACTTTGAAGAACCTAGAATATGACATATTTTCAGTTGTTTCACACTTTTTTGTTATGTATATAATTCCATATATAATTCCACATGTGTTAAATCATAGTTTTGATGCCTTCATTGTGAATCTACAATTTCCATAGTCATGAAAATAAAGAAAACTCTTTGAATGAGAACGTGTGTCCAAACTTTTGGTCTGTACTGTATGTGGTCGGTGTAGTAAGGACCTATTTTGGCATGAGGACCCCATTCTGCATGATTGCAGCATATATTGTGATGTTATCACCACGCTGACCTGGGACATCCAAAAGAGCTCTCCAGCTAAAGATGTTCCTCCCTATTCCTCTTCATGCAACACTGTCTTTCTTTTCTGTTGAATACAAAAATTCCCCTGTTATCTTTTTATAGTGCTCACACCTTGATTGTTTGAAGTGTGTGGACACCTGATAGCCGTGTTTGATCAATAGGTTCATATGTGTAGTATTTTGGAAAGCAGTGTCTTGAAATGGCAAAGAAGTACATTAAGTTAGATTTCTGTGTCTAATGTAGAGAAGTATGTTTAGTGTCTTTCAAAACAATGTGTGTAGTGTTTTGAAGAAAGCGTGAGGATGAGAATGTGCTTATAGTTTTTGGAGATTTAGGCTGAGGTTTTGCTCTTTGAGCTAAGGTTTCACTAGCTGTATGTTATGTTTAATGTTAGTGTAAGCAATCATATTAAACTGTGAGTAGTAGCGCCCCCAGCGGCAGCGCCGGAGAACTGCAGCCTTTAACTCCTTCCTCGCCTGCTGCTGGTGTTGTGTGTCCTATCGGAGGAAGATGGCGACCAGAGTCCTTCAGAGCTCCTGCTCAGGCCTTTATCAGGCGAAACACGGACACTTTACCACTGTTATCAGGTTTGATCTCGATTACGTGTTATAAATGTGCGAGCTTTGTGCTTTAGCGAAACACGAGCTGCACGAGAGTCTCTAATGTTACACGCAGTGGCGCATTAGATAAAAACGAGACTACTAGTATTACTGCGAGCAGATATGTAACTTACAGACACTTTATCAGGGTGTTGATTGTAAAGTTTGCGCTGTTCATGTTTGCTGCGGGAGTCAAAGGCGCTCGCACGCGCTGCTCAAGGTCATAACTCATAACTCTCATAACTCAGGTTATGGTGAAGACAGTGTTTTAGCTTCCAGCCACTGATTAATAAAAGGCTGTAATAGTTGTCGGTGTGACTGATAAGTGATGCATGCAGATTATCAGAAACACACAGAGTCTCAGTTTATACTGTACTGAGAGTGTGTTTCTGTTTGCTCTTATCACGTGACCCTGAACCAGTCATAAGAGAAGATATCACATGATATCATCTCTCCATTGATGTGTGGTTTGTTCGGAGGACAATATTTGTCTGAGATACAACTATTAGAAAATCTGGAATCTGAGGGAGAAAAAAAAATCTAAATATTGAGAAAATCATCTTTAGAGTTGTTCAAATGAAGTTCTTAGCAATGCATATTACTAATAAAAATTCAATTTTGATATATTTACAGTAGGAAATGTACAAAATATCTTCATGGAACATGATCTTTACTTAATATCCTAATGATTTCTGGCATAAAAGAAAAATGTATAATTTTGACCCATACAGTGTATTGGCTATTGCTACAAATATCCCTGTGCTACTGATGACTGCTTTTGTGCTGCAGGGACTCATGTGTGTACTGAATCAGAGCTGGTTCTGTTTCAGGGGTCTGTCGGCGTCTAATAACCGGAGTCGAGAGGACAGCTGGTTCAAATCACTGTTTGTGCGGAAGGTGGACCCCAGAAAAGATGCTCACTCCCATCTGCTAGCCAAGAAAGAGGACAACAACTTGTATAAAATCCAGTGTAGGTTCTGCCCTCTGCTGAGAGATGTCTCGATGCTTGTGCCGTGTGTTCATTAACTCTGTTTTATTGCTTGTGTTGTAGTTCACAACGTGAAGCCCGAGTGTCTGGACGCCTATAACACACTCTGGTAAGCCGTTCTCTTGCTGTTAATGACATGAACCCATCTTCAGAGTCCCTGGAGCGCGAGCCGAGGCTCAGAGTTGTGTTGTGTCTGCAGTGCCGAGGTGCTGCCGTCCATCCACAGAGACAGCAGGTACCCGTGTGAGCTGGTGGGCACCTGGAACACCTGGTACGGAGAGCAAGACCAAGCTGGTAGGACAGCCTCACAAACCACAAGACTTTCATAAGAGCTCAAATAGATCTGTGTGAAAGTAACATCACCATCTTTCTGAAATCATCTTAACTCAATCCCAGGTGAACAATGTCATTTGAGCCCCTCTACAGAGCAGAACAGTAAACACACATATCTGACTATATTATATTTTAGCTATATTATAGTTTGTCTTTCTTCAGGAAAAAAAGGAAATCTACAATTTTAGTGAGGGAAGTTTCTGAAATGTGCAGAGAAATACCTTATATGAATACACACACACACACACACAGTAACATTAGTGTTGAAGATTTAAGGAAGTATACTGCCTCAAGCAAAGTTAAAAGTGGATTTGAACAGTAGGACTCAGTTCAGGTGTTTGTTGTGCTCAGAGCAATCCTCTGCATGTTTCATGGTCATTATGACAGAACAAAGGTCAGTATTTTCAGATGTGTCAGGAGTTCCCTTTCAAGGGAACTTCAAACTGCGTCTTCTAGGGGTCGCTATGGGGAATACCTCGTCGTGACCCGTGTCTGAAGTATACATTTGAAAAAGCACCAACGAGTTGGCCGGCGACAGCCTCTGACGTCACTACCAGCGCAACTATAAACAAGCACCGGGAGAACACGTCATTCACTTCTTCGTCTTCACTGATTGTTCTGCTGGGTTTTTACCCAGGAATAGCAGGAGATATTTGAGGATGGTGAAGAAGCTGAGGCTGACCCTTCTCAATTCTCCTGCCCTGCGTATGTAGAGCTGTTGGAGGTTATGGATCGTGCCACGGCAAAGTTGGCCATGGAAGTGCACTAACAAGGAGATGCTGTGAGGCCGCCTTGATGAGCGTTATCTTTCTGACTATAGCCCTCCAGCTTAGGTGAGCCTTCCATTTCTGCCTGATCTCCATAAAGAAATCGAAAAGAAATGAAAGAGGCCGTTTTCTTCTCATGCCCATCACTTTCAGCATAAGAGTTGTGCCGACATTGAGGAGATGCGCGAAAGCGGCTTTCTTTCTGTGGGGGAGACATTAGGGCTGTGCAATTAATCGAAAAAACGATTCGATTTCGATTTTGGCCTCCAACGATTATGAAAATCCAATAAACTAGATTAAACGATTATTGTGCCCCATTCCTCCCCCTTTTGCAGCGCTGCGCTTTCGTTCCTCCATAAAAGCCCAATTTCCCATGCAAATCAGTAAAATAATGTAACGTGACATTTGCGAAATGGGACGTGCTTGAATTATCAAATTATATTTATTCATGCTTTTAAAAGCGTGAAAGAGAACTTGCGCTTCTCCTCAGGAAGAGATAAGCGTGAAAGAGACAAAACAACACAGATATGTAAAGTCATCTTTTAGCTTAAGGTGCACGCCTAATCGGTCAAGTACATGCTAAAATGTGTCAAAATGCTGCGCTTAGTGATTATTCATGTATACATCTGTAAGGTCCAGGCACTCGGCCCAAGGAAGGTATCCGGTGCTGGATGAAGGTTTCCTGCGTGTTCGGTCTTTCAGCGCGTAGAGTTATTTAATTTAGGTTAAACTCTAATCTGACTCCATTTATTATCTAATCTGACTCCATTTTAGTATGACCTCGAATTTAGGTTGAAAGGCAAATTGGTTGTTTGTTGGTCTCTAATTATTATTGTTATTCTTCTGACATTTGATTATTCTAATTTAACTCTTTACTTTATTTTACTCGTTCATTAGGAATCTATGTCACTCAGGGTGCCCCACGACGGCCGTTCTTTTACGTGTTCCCCACGATCACAAACTCGCCAGTCTCAACATTAGTCAGAGGTTATGACTAATCCGTTTAGTCCCCCTCAGCTACCCATGTACAACTTAGTTAAAGCTCCAACAATAATCAGCGGTTCTGCTAGCACTACCTGTCTAGCCCTCAACAGTTATATAACTACGTACAACTTAATTAAAGCTGAGACAATAACCAGCAGTTATGACCAGTACTTTTACTAGCCCCCCATAGTTAATGCAACTGAGTACAACTTAACTAAAGTCAAGCGGTTTAGCCAGAAATCTAAAACCTCACCTGATGTGCCCTATGCTCCATCTAGTCTGAGTTTTAGTATGCACTTAACCCTGGATGCAGATTTGCGGAAACATAGCCTTCACTTAATCTACTTGAGAAAATAATTTCAGAGTAAGTCAGAGTAATTCAAATGTAACAATTTATTATTAGTCAGGTAAGGATTATGCCAATTCATAGATATCAAATCAATACAAGACATCAAATTCTCAAAGATGAATCTGAGAGTAAAAGATGCATACCTGACTCTTAGAAAAATACATAGTATGAAGTGTGTGGACACACTTCATGCTATGGGCTCATTCCAGCTACAGAAGGCCTTGATCCTTTTGCTGCAATCGTTTAAATACCTCAGACCAAGACAAACATCCCCCGAGATGAAGACAGAAACTAACAATTGGAATTTGCATTAACTCAGGTCCCAGACCAGGGTAGTTTACACCTCAAAGGGAACAGAAGGTAATTTACATGGAGGACCCTGGGAAGGGGCGCTCCCTCCCATTACAGTAGGCAAAATATCTCTTAATTCTTAGGAAATTAATTATCTTTTAATCTACTTTTGTAAGACTGAGACCATTGTACCAGTTGCACTGAGACAATTAAAATGACACCAAACATGGCTGTAAATATCACTTGCATTAATATAGACCATTATATTCTACTATTGACCATTCTGAGTGTGCTATGTGAAGGGAAGGAATGGGATGAGAAGGAACTGTTGCATATGTGAGAGAGGCGTTTCCTGCATTTTCTCTCAGTGAGATGTGGGAACAGATGTCTGTATGTTAATGCACTGTGTGTCTTTAGTATGTCTCAGAAGATCAAAGTGTCTGAGGTTTCTGTAATTCTTACACATTTGTCGGTCATGTAATAAATGAATGGAAAGAGTTGAGAATGAAAATACGTGTGAAACAGTCATTTGGATCCGTGCGGCTCTTAAAGTGACGGCAGGCTATATTTTATGTACCACGCTACATGAACCTTTTCATATAAACTGCAATAAATACAAAACTAAAACCAAACTTAAACTGAAATGAGACATTAATAATAAATGGTATAGTGAATAAATGAAATAATCATTCTGCTTGAGACTTGCATAAAAAAAACTTTAAAGCACAGTTTGTTTAATTTGTATCTTTTTATTCTATTGTATTTGTTCCTTTGCTTTTTTATTACTAACAGTTTAATTATTTTCAATAATTTTGAGGACTTTTTGTTTGTTTGAAATTCCACTGGTCTCTATAATGTAGATGTCATAGCAAGTCAGGTCTGCTTTATTGTCAATTCTTCCACATGTACAGCACATACATACAGAGAATTGAAATTGCGTTACTCTCAGACCCTTGGTGCATACAGATTAAAATTAGAACATTAAATACAGATAATAAAATATACAACTATACAAATAGGTCATGTAAAAAGAAAGATAAGCACATGGTAGATAGATTGCTAACCAGTGAAGTAACCATTGCAGATATAATGATTGTAGCAACCTTATATACAGGAAATACATATTTTATATGCATTATATATCTTTAATTAAATCACTATAATGTTTTGGTCATATGGTCCCCTCATAATCGTGTTAAATAATCGTGATTACAATATTGACCAAAATAATCGTGA
Organism: Carassius carassius; assembly: GCF_963082965.1. Classification (NCBI taxonomy): domain Eukaryota; kingdom Metazoa; phylum Chordata; class Actinopteri; order Cypriniformes; family Cyprinidae; genus Carassius; species Carassius carassius. The sequence continues at coordinate 30,666,395 of NC_081782.1, read as the reverse complement.
TTATGATTTTTGCCATAATCGAGCAGCCCTAGGAGACATCCTCTCTTAATCTCCCTCCTTGCCATCTAACCCCCTTCAGAAAATACATCTCACTAGGGCTGGGCGATATATCTAACGATATGATCATGTGCACCTAGTCAGTAAATCCGGTTCCGTGATTACCGCTAAATCGCCATCACCTGCTTTTAAATGGAGAGCCATTTAATAGACAGAGCCGTAGATCACTGACAAGCTACACAATATCGCATTCATTATTGAAGGCGATTCTTCTGCACTCCCTTCAGCATGGCTGTGTGGGTATACTGTTCCCCATAGCGCCCCCTAGAGGATGCAGTTCGAAGTTCCCTTGAAAGGGAATGTCTCGGATTACGAATGTAACCATGCTTCCCTGAGTAGGGAACGAGACACTGCGTCCTCTAGCTCCCTGCCATGCTTCGGACCAAGCTTCAGACGAAGAAGTGAATGACGTGTTCTCCCGGTGCTTATTTATAGTTGCGCTGGTAGTGACGTCAGAGGCTGTCGCCGGCCAACAAGTTGGTGTTTTTTCAAAGTTTGCTTCAGACACGGGTCACGACGAGGTGTTCCCCATAGCGCCCCCTAGAGGACACAGTGTCTCGTTCCCTACTCAGGGAACCATAGTTACATTCGTAATCTGAGACGTTCTGTCAGTTCTGGACACCTCTGACTGTATATGAATGAGATGTTCGTTTGTGTTTGATATGAAAGTGTGTTGTACACACTGTAACACATGCCTCTGGTTCACTACATAGTGCACTTGTGGAGGTACAGAGGAGGATATCCGGCTCTGACTGAAGTCATGAACAAACTAAAGAGTAACAAGGTAAAACACTGCAGAATCAGACATTATGGGGATATGTTATGAATTTACACCAATAATTTCAGTACGCTCATATTTACTGTAGTCTGCATGTGAGTGTAACATCTCGTAACATTTTGGCATGACGATACATGTTGAAAACAGAATGTAGTGTTTATTAATCAGCATTCACAGTGTTATTTAGTGGGGAACATCAGCCTGCAGTCAGTAATTAATGAGCAGCATTCAGAAGGTTACTCTGGAAATGCTGAAAAAGGTTACAGATTTCACGTTTTTCTACTTAAAGTGATAGTTCACCCAAAAATAAAAGCAAATCATACATTTTTGAAACAACATGAGGCTGAGAAAATGATGACAGAATTTTATTTTTAGGTTTACTATCCCTTTAAGTAGAGAAAGGTGAATTCTGTAAGCCGTTAGATTTCCAGAGTAACCTTCTGAACGCTGCTCTGAGCTGAGGGTGAGTGGAGAG